>NC_056744.1:1587330258-1587527758 GCF_019279795.1 Protopterus annectens
TGTGCACCGCTGTGCACACGTTGTCCACAGTCGTTGGTATGCTGCGCGGCTTAGCATTACATAACCAACTTTCACCACTCTCTGCCTGATGGACAGGTATCTTTACCTACACACACCGTTCACATACTGTACAGATTCGTCATAGGTATCATGCGTTACACAACAGTACATCTCGTGGGTTTGACATACCTTTCCGGCCTTTGGTTCTGTATTCGTCAGTACTTGCTTACTACTCCTTCTTTTGTATTCGGTATTTGTTCGGTATGAACATACGGTTTGAATATCCAGGGAGTCTTCCTTATATTCGTCGTCACCTGAGGCATGTGGGTTCATCACGCCAATAGCTGTTCCTCGGTGTGTACTTATGCGCATATCACCGGTGATCCCCCTCCATTCGTACGTTACGCGTCGGCACTAGGCCATGGTTCATTCCTCGTGTGGCCGTTGGTTATTTGCAATACCTTCGTGGGGATGGTATGTATTGTATCATGTTTGTGTGACTGCATCCGCTATGTGTGGTGTCAGGTACATTTTGCTGTGGTGTTAGCCATGGATTGTGTGTGTTGGGTATGGTATTCTGTTCGACATGTGGGTCTCCGTGTCCTGGCGGCATCTGTCGATGGCGTTGTGCATTCAGATGTGTAACATAGCTGTTATATTCCTGTACACAACGGATGCAAGGATGCATCAGCTGCTGCTAGTGTTTCCCACGGCTTGTTGCGGGTATGCCGCTGTCATTGACTGCCTGTATGTTTTTGCTACGGTTTTAGCTGTTATCCCTTTGATATGTGCGATGGGGTATATCTGCGGATGTGGGTGACGGGTACGGGGTGTGGGTCTTGCATTTATACATACAAGATATGCTTGTGTGTGTGCTCCATCCCTGCTTGGGGAGCTGCAGGTTACCTGTCTGTTGTTCTGGGAATGTTTGTTTTGTTGATGTCGTGTGGTGTCGGTATCGCCTGCATGTGTGCTTCCTGCACGTATTCCTCCTTCACATCGGTTATATATCTGCGGATGTTCGTCCGTGCCTACTATCCATTGGCATTTTGTCACTGATAGTTACAGTGATTGTGGTCCTATACTTGGGACGGCCTGTATGCTACCGGTAGCCTCCTATTCGTGTGCCGCTTGCTTACTTAACGGTCGTGGAACACACAGCGGTATTTACGGGACCGTAAGTGTTCACGATCGGTGCCGGGATAGCACATTTGTATTTTCGCCGTACATGCCTGATGCTGTGCAACGTTGCCGACATATCGTGTTGAGTCTACCTTATGGCCGCCATACATACGGTCATGGTTTGTACATGCGTCCTTTGCATCTCCTGTTGGCTATGGCCCTGTGGTACATTCTGGGACATTTCCGCTTTGCATCGTTTTACGTCGCCACGTGCATAGCCACTGAGGAGATGTCAGTACTACTTTGTGGGTACTGCTGTACATACGCCTATGGTTCCTGTACTGTATGCCTACGCATGTTATTACACTCCGCCTGTGACATGTCACCTACATACACATTTTACAGTGGCACACACATTACACACACACAGCGGAACACACGACAACCTCACCTCACACATACACATATTGCCGCCATGGCTCTCAACCTTCTATTTCCAAAATGAGGAACACACATATTAGTAATGTGGAACAAATGGGCATAATGTGGAACACATAGTAATGGCATAGTAACAACTTCAGCTAAGTAGGTCATAGGATGATTAAAATATGCTGATTTACTTACATTGAAGAACCTTTAATGAATTACTATGATTAATTTCTATTTACCAGGATGTCATTTAAATACATTCCTAACAATGGATGTTTGACAGACATTTTCAATGTGGAACTTTGAGGAACTGCGAGGAACATGAACTATTTTACACCCCAAATGAGGTACGTTCCTCATAATGACGTACACTTCACTAGTATGCTTGCTGCTTTCGCACCGACGGTTGAACACAATACCTACGTTGGCCGCATCGCTGGCGGCGGCGTGTATCTCCGCACTCATATCCTATGGATATGACACGCACATATCCCGTTACTGTACCGTGGACTGGTGATCATCCCGACACGCGGATATGTATTGATGCAGGTTGACATTGCCATGGCTGGCGTTACCTGCTCTGCCCACCCTCCCGGATGATCGGGTTGTCGGTCACTATGTTTACTATGTGGAGATTTCGCGTCTTACTTATCTGTGAACTTGCATCCCTGGGTTCCATATTACCCTGTTGTACTTTATATCTGTGTATGCGTACATATATTTCTACATGTGTACTGATATCTATTTCTGTATCTGTGTATGCACATAAGTACATATGTGGTCGACTTGCGGCGATAGTGGCAGCATACGGCTACGCCGTGTGCTGTAGAACCGGCGTGCGGTGAGGTGTTGGCATTCCATGCTCTGCTGGCTATTGGGTGTGCAGTGTCTGGGCGGTGCCTTTGTTGGAGTCACACATAGGTCCGGCCATACGGTACACATTACGGGCGGACATGTTTGTGTGGCGTCCATTTCACTGTGTGTGCAGGTAAGGAGGTGTCAGTCCATGGGGCCTACACTGTCAAAGTATGTGCTATGTGTTCCCTCTTTGCCAGGGTGTAGGCATATTGGGTACACCTCCGTCTACCTACTGGGGCTGGCACAGCGTGTTCATGGCGCTGAACGCCCTGTGCCTGTGCTTGTCTTGGCAGTTGTGGCGGGCTTGGTGGCCCTACACCATTATGTCCCTGCAGCAGCTGTTTCCGCAGAATCATATTGTGTAGCATACAACATACTATGAATATGTGGGCACATGTGCCTGGAGAGTACTGCAAGGCTCCACCGGATGTATCCAAGCACCGGAACCGTGATTTCAAAATCCCAAACACACGCTCTATGATTATTCTGGTTTGTGCGTGTGCCTCATTATGGTGTTCTTGCATGTGTGTGTGTGCATTTCTGATGGCTCCAGTGCATAGCCAGCATCCACCACAAGGTGACCTTGTGTGATGTCCCCCCTGGCGAATACCTGATACAGCTGTGAGGCATGCCAGATATGGGAGTCGTGGAAGCTTCCAGGGCTGCCAGCACACACATCCATGATAATGCCCTGTGCATTGCACACGACCTGGCAATTGATGGAGGGGTATCCCTTGCGGTTTATGTAGCGTGTACCCTGCTCCCCGGGCGGTGACTTGATTTCTATGTGCGTACAGTCGATCGCACCCAGTACCTCCGGGTATTGTGCCACACGGTGGAAGCGCATATTGCTAGCCAACTCCTCCTGAGATCTGGGGAAGTTTATATACTCATGGGCATGTCGTAACATGGCATCCAGGAACTGGTGTAGTACCCTAGATGCTGATGCCTGTGAGATACCCATTATATCCCCAGTTGGCCTTTGAAAGGTACCTGTAGCCAGTATTCGCAAGCTCACACATACCTTTGTGTCCACTGGGATGGGCTCCCCTCTGTTGTCTCTTGTTCTCAGGCGTGGCCGGCACAGCTCCACTATTTGCTGTAACGTGTCCCTGTCCACCCTGTAGCGCTCTACTATCTCCAGGTCTTGCAGCCCCTGGTAGGTCACCCTTGGTCTGAACACTCTCCTTCTCCTGTGAGGCCTACGGTAGTTGTCGGCACCGTCCTCCGCAACTCCGTCTGTCTCTGCCACATACCTATGCATCATGGCCACGGCGGCACCCACCATATACATATTAAAAG
The DNA here is from genome assembly GCF_019279795.1 of Protopterus annectens. Taxonomy (NCBI): domain Eukaryota; kingdom Metazoa; phylum Chordata; order Ceratodontiformes; family Protopteridae; genus Protopterus; species Protopterus annectens. The sequence continues at coordinate 1,587,333,970 of NC_056744.1, forward strand.
TTCCCCATGTGTTTACACCCTACGGTGCGGCGTTTGGGAAATCGCTCTGTGTGTTGTGTGCATTCACACTTTATACTGTTGTGCTGTATACCCGGTGATGTCATTGGGTGTGTCTGTGCAGCCGTATCCATGGATTATTTTCGGTGTTTTACGGTTGCAACTGCAACGGTATTGCCTTTAGTGTTACATTGCAGTTGCCTGCATTGGCTTAGCTTTGCATCTTACATTACTGCATCCTGCAGGCACATGGCATATGATGCATTTTATCTGCAGCCGCAGTTATGCTACCTCTGTACTTGGCTGTGCTATTTCGGTTCTTTGTTCTTTGCATTTCTACTACATCCCCTACTATCTTTGCATTCATATGCCTCCCCTTTCCCGTTATGCAGGAGTCTGCATACAGGGTTGTCGGCTGCCGCCGTTTGCCCTTCCTGGATTGATTGGTGTTGATTGCTCATTACGGCTCCAATTACACTGCTTCCGCATTTCCTCATATTCTCCGCATTACCTTCCTATATCCGTGGTTGTTGACGGGGAGGCCATCACATGACTGTGTTGGGGAACATAGTCATCCTCGTGCACATGCATCTGTGCGCGCATTATGTACTCTCAGCGCATCTATTTCCTCACACGCCAGTCCTGCTGCTGTGATGTGCATTTTACAGCCCAGGTTTGCTGGCCTCCAATATGCTTCCTCCTACAGTGGCACACCCCTCTGCGATTGACATGTATCTCGTGTAGGCCACTCCTCGGTGTAGTACCGCTGCGCCGTTTGCTCCATCCTTACACCGGCGCCAGCTTTGCGATTCACTATTATCTGCCTCATTTGCATGGCATTGACTGCTAATACATGGTTACGGGGCCGAACACTCCCACCACTCCTTGACAACCCTTGTGCTGGGGTTGGGCTTTCCATACATACTATGGTGTGTGGTGGCTGTACAGCTGATGTGTATTATACAGCTCTTTTAGGACATTGTCATATTATTTCATTGCTTTGCACCTTCTGTACACATATCCGGGGGTTCTGCTGTGGTTTCTACGTACATGACATTTTTGTCATTATTTACAGTTTGTGCATGTTTTCTTTGGACATTCTCGGTGCCTTTCGCCTTTGGCATATTGCACCTGTATGATACCTGACGTTGACAGCCTTCCGTTACTCCTTGGTCATGTTTGGGTAAATGTAAACCGTTTTTTTCGGTTTACATTGCCGTGCCCTTACGCTACGCATGCCCCACTTCGTGAATCACTATTTGCCTTCATTTGCATGGTGCAATACCGCACACAGTGTGATTAGCATACCTACGCCGGGGGCGGCGCAGGTCCGGTGCACGCCGGTAGTGCACGTGGGATTGCTTCATACCTGAATCGCTCGGTGGCCATATTTGGCTTTATAACGCCGATGCTATGCTGGCGCCTGGCGCAAGGTTCATGAATCCCGGGGACTGTCCCTGTTACTAAACCCAGTTAAAGATTTTATGTGACCAGAATGGGTAGAATTTCCAGACCCAATCCAAAATACACAGCGACTTGGACTTGAACTCAGTTTTGTTTGTTGAAATGTCGATATAATGTCTAGTCCTTAAATGTCTTTGTTCTCCTAGTTGCAGTATTGAACAAAATTAAAGAGGGAGGATGTAGATCAGTGTGTATATTGTACCTAGTCTGCCACTGTAGTCAGAGTACATATAAAGTTATTGAACACGTGCAAGATCAGTGCTATTCTGTATAGTCAGCCAGAGTGAATGCAGACACGACTGGAGATGCACATGTGAGTATGTTAGAAGTAATGAATCAGTCAGTAAGCATATGAAATTCAAAGTATATGCTCCAGTTACAGCTCCTGATGTGTTTATGTACAATAAATGACTTAAAGTCATATTGTGCCTCAGTGTCTCAATTAAATACATGAGACATGTGACAAGAACGATGACAGGTAACACGAGATATGCCAGCTGTGGAAGCAGCAGGTATGTGTACCTTCTGTACACATATCCGGGGGTTCTGCTGTGGTTTCTACGTACATGACATTTTTGTCATTATTTACAGTTTGTGCATGTTTTCTTTGGACATTCTCGGTGCCTTTCGCCTTTGGCATATTGCACCTGTATGATACCTGACGTTGACAGCCTTCCGTTACTCCTTGGTCATGTTTGGGTAAATGTAAACCGTTTTTTTCGGTTTACATTGCCGTGCCCTTACGCTACGCATGCCCCACTTCGTGAATCACTATTTGCCTTCATTTGCATGGTGCAATACCGCACACAGTGTGATTAGCATACCTACGCCGGGGGCGGCGCAGGTCCGGTGCACGCCGGTAGTGCACGTGGGATTGCTTCATACCTGAATCGCTCGGTGGCCATATTTGGCTTTATAACGCCGATGCTATGCTGGCGCCTGGCGCAAGGTTCATGAATCCCGGGGACTGTCCCTGTTACTAAACCCAGTTAAAGATTTTATGTGACCAGAATGGGTAGAATTTCCAGACCCAATCCAAAATACACAGCGACTTGGACTTGAACTCAGTTTTGTTTGTTGAAATGTCGATATAATGTCTAGTCCTTAAATGTCTTTGTTCTCCTAGTTGCAGTATTGAACAAAATTAAAGAGGGAGGATGTAGATCAGTGTGTATATTGTACCTAGTCTGCCACTGTAGTCAGAGTACATATAAAGTTATTGAACACGTGCAAGATCAGTGCTATTCTGTATAGTCAGCCAGAGTGAATGCAGACACGACTGGAGATGCACATGTGAGTATGTTAGAAGTAATGAATCAGTCAGTAAGCATATGAAATTCAAAGTATATGCTCCAGTTACAGCTCCTGATGTGTTTATGTACAATAAATGACTTAAAGTCATATTGTGCCTCAGTGTCTCAATTAAATACATGAGACATGTGACAAGAACGATGACAGGTAACACGAGATATGCCAGCTGTGGAAGCAGCAGGTATGGATGGGTTAGCTTTTGGGCAAGATCTTGCACATGTATCATCAACAGCTAGAGAAAGACAAGGTATCCTGGCTACATTTGTGGCCAAGAGTTCTGTCATCACACAATGCAGTTGGCCCTGTGACTCTGCTGCATCATTTTACAAAGTCATACTCTGTTCTTGACATAGGTCACAGAGCAGTTGTCAGCCACACAGTAGTGCCTCACAGCAGAAAACCCAGGAGGTGCATATCCACCACAGACATGTTGTGATTTATATGGCGGTCAGTCTGTGGAATACCCCATGGCACAATGCATGGCACACCCTGTGGAGTTACTAAGTATCACATATGTGAGACCTGGAATTGCAAATTGCACAAGTGCAAAAATAAACACCAGTTCACTGATAGAAAACATCACATTTTGAAACTCATGTTCAAAGAAAGAGTTTTTTTTATTATGCTTCAGCCCTTGCCCCTACTTCCCCATCATAAGGGTTTCAGTCCCCAAACTCTGCACCATATGTATAGTAAAAATACAATTTTTTTATCTTCAAGCAGCAGGAATGTGCCATGCTATCATAACTTTGGATTATGTTTATATGTTCTACATTCTCAACTGTGGTTCAGTTCTTCCAAGGACTACAATTATAGTTTTTAGAATTTCAGCTGACACCCCTGTGAAAAAGGCTGTGGATTCCCCGACACCAGTGATGATTTCTTGTCTACCTAAACCCCATCTGTGTCCTATGTTGTTCTTAGTATGTTTGTTTCTTGTTATTCTGTATTGCATCTCCTGTTACCTGTGCAAATCATGATGGCTAATGCATATGACAGCTTTACGTTTGGATTGTTTATTTATTTATTTCATTATTGATTTTGTTTAGCAGAGAAGACTACTGGTCACACGAAACCATTTGCAGGCTCAGCTCAGGTTGCAACCGAACAAATATAGAAGCATATATGAGAATGTAGATAGCAAATATTTACATTTTTATTTATTTATTTGCACTTTGTTAACCAGGAAAGTCCACTGAGCCAGAGTGAGCCCTTTTTCAATGGAGGCCCAGGGAGAAAAGCTCCAAGTACAAATATAAGGAAATAATAGCACTGTAAATCATAACAAATAATAGCATGAATCATATGTCACAACAAATAATAGCAGTGTTATTCACATCAAGGTTAATATGGGGTAAATATGAAAATAGCAATCAGTAGAAGTTATTGCAAACATACAGAAGGAAATAACACCATAGATCAGCAGGAGTTATTGCAAACATACAGAAATAATAGCATCTTAGAACATATCAATATTAATATGGGGTAATTGTGAAGATAATCATTAGCAGAAGTTATTGCCAGCAATTTTGCAAGACAGAAAATAACAGGACTGCATGGCATGACATAATAGGACTGGGAGGCATGTGAAGGTTGTAGGTTTATGGTCTGGTAAGCAATTGGAATACTGTGTGGGAGGTAGTCTATGGAGTTGGTATGTTACTGTAGTAATGCAAGTAAGATATTGATGTTAGGAGGGTGGGAACAGGCACACTCACATTTTGAAGAGAGATAAGAGTGGAGTAAGGTCTTAAAGGATGAGAGGTTCTGGGCAGTTCGAATATGAGGTGGAAGAGAGTTCCATTTCTGTGCAAAGGAAAAAGATAGGAGAGATTGGCCTGGAGTACTCAATGGTTTGTACACTTCAAGTAGGTTCTGGCTGTTAGACCGGAGGGATCAGTCAGGAAGGTGCATTATAAGAGTGGAAGAGAAAGATGGGTACCTAGAAGGTTTGAAAATGAATTTATGGATAGTGGAGAGTTGAATGTAAGAGAGGAAGTTAGGAAGCTCTAGCCAGTTTAGGGAGTGTAGGGAGATAGAGTGGTGAAAAGATTTGGCGTTTGTTGCAAAGTTTGAGATTTTATTGTAGCAGGATGACAGTTTAGATTTAAGGGTGGCTTGAAGGTTGGTAAGGATAGGCGCTCCATACATGAGAGAAGAGAGGAGGTAAGTAGTAGAAAGGGTGAGTTTTGTGGAGGTAATAATGTCTGATGCAGAGAGTGAAAAGATAGCCCATTTGACCTCATAGCCTGCAGTGATTTCAACATAATGTCTCCTCTACTGTATGCATCATTCTGTTCTATTTGGATCTGCCACTTGTGTGCTGCAACAGTACGTGAGTCTATACCAGCTGTTGTTTCTTTGCTTCTGATATGATGCACTTGGCACTGTATTTATTTTGAGGCTGTCCATCTTTACTGTCATGTCCATAACTGCCAATTTCATCCCTGCCTGCAGCCTTGGCTACAGATTTCCTGACAGTCCCATTGAGCAGCATGGCACACACGATAAAGATTTCTCTCCCCTTATCAGATGTGTACCAAAGTGTTCTGCTGAGGTGTAAGGCCATCTGAATCAGACACCAGACAGTGCAAATTACACATTTCACCACTGCATTGACCTGGCCCTGGGCAAAATTAAATCAGTGTTTTGAAAAGGTTTGAGGGCGTCACACTGATGTCATCAGCAATGGCTCAAGAAGTGTCCTGCGGCACCTGCAGTACAGAAAAAGATGGGGGGGGTATATCTCCGGTATACCTAGAGAGTTTTATGTCTAATAGGCACTGGGCTTCATACACTCACCAGCAAGCTGCCTCTCTGGGAAATTTCCCCACTGATAACTCCATCCCTGGTTCTGGGGTTCCATGGCACCTAACTTCATGCTTCCCACTTCTCTTTTCCCATACACATCCCACAGTGCCTCTACTCCTGGTTCTGGGGTTCCATGGCACCTAACCCCATGCTTCCCACTTTTTTCTCCCATGCACATCCCACAGTGCCTCCACCCCTGGTCCCAGGGTTCCATTCCACCTAACCCCATGCTTCCCACTGCACATCTCCCATGCACATCCCACAGTGCCTCCACCCCTGGTTCCAGGGTTCTATGACCCCTAACCCCATGCTTCCCACTGCACTTCTCCCATGCACATCCCACAGTGCCTCCACCCCTGGTTCCTCATTGCAGCCTTCCCATATAATCCAGATTGTTATTTTTTTTAAACTTTCTAACATTTTGCTGTGTCATTCTTCAGATTCAGGGATATGAACCTGGATATCTTTATAATAAACAACTTTACTTTAATTGTAATAAGTGACATGGAAGCTTTAAGAAACACCAGTGCTGGCATCTTGGAATTAAAAAGGGAAGGGAATGACCATATTTATATAAACACAATAAATAGTAAAATGTGGGATGGATTCATAAAGAGGAATGAAAAACTGAAGTGACTGAAATCAGAAACAAACAGTGAAGGGGGTGTATACTGAGTTGCAATATGCGTGAAAAATAAATTGCAATTAGCAATGCTTTAATGTTTTAAGAAACTTACTGCAGACAATATGGATAAATGTTCCAGTTGCAAGAGACAAATTACAGGGAGCAAATACAGACAACAATACAATAAGGGTAAATGGCCCAAGACCATACGTATTAAATGTTCCTGATTTTGCAGAATGTTGCAGAATGGTCATGATTTCTTTTTAATCTTACTTTTGACCTGTCCCTCAAAACTTCTCAAGTAATCAGTGATGATTACCAGTAAGTCAATAGTGTGATAGTTTACACTTGTATTACTATTGTTAATAAAATGCATGTTGATGCAAAAAGTCTTATTTTAAATCCATCACATTACTATATAAAAAACATGTTTTATTTTTATGACCTTTGTGACACAATTATTTAAGAATTTTGCTGCTTCAGGAATTCTTGAAAAATTAGAAGGTTTGCCAAACAATGTGTTACCAGTTACTATGTAGTAAATTTTTAAATTGAGGACAGAAAGAGACTATGATGCAGCAAAAATAAGTGTCCCAGTGTAAGTACATGGATAGTACAAAGCAGCAGTACATGAACTTTGTCTCCTACTGTGAGCTTTCAATCACAGCAACAAACAGCTCAAATTACATTTGCCACTTTCACAGATATGAATGGGGGGGGGTGTTCAGGGGAAGAGTAGATGAGTTTAAGGACTACAACTCAGGCGTAAGAAAACAATGAACATTGGTCACTTTTTAAAGAAAAAGAAGTAACAAGCACTGAAAATATTGTTGTGTGATCATCCTTGTCTGTCTTTTAAGTAGTCATTGAAAAGCAAGAAATGGTAATTAAACCTGAATGACTAGAAGAAAGCTGGATATACATTAAAACACATGTAAAGTCAATGCATTGACAGGAGCTTAGGAGCTATGATGTAACATTTTAAAGCCAAACACTGTATTGTGGGATATCTAGAGGTAGGCTAAAAAATCAAGATGCCGGACCCCATGTGGACAGACTCTGGAATTACATTTAAAAATATATAAAAAAAGTATAGAGTCCAAAGGTGGTGTTAAAATGTAGGAAGCATCTAGATATGATGAAATAAACATGTTTTTTTTGTCTGTGAGTATGGTTCTCCTTTAAGTTGCAGACCACATGCAATGTATACTTTGTGCAATTTTTTAATTCAATTATTATTTTTGTAGCGGCTATACTAAACAGTGGTTAGTTAAAAGATTGCATTCTGTCTTGCTGTTTCTATCTCTATATATACACGATTAACATGTTTACTGGAAGTTGAGATTTTAATTAGGGCCATTTTGACTAGCGGATTTTAGCTTTCTGGGTCTTTTTATTACTTAACTTCTACAATTATTTGTTTTTAATGTATTTTTGTATTATTTTTTTTTTTTTTTACTTTTGGCCTGGGTCTTAGTTGAGCATGAGCCCTTGAAATAGCCCACTTCACTGATTAACAGGTAATTAAAATAAAATGAAAATAAATCAATAGATAAAGAGATAAACAAACTTACTAATAAATAAGTAAACTTTATATTACACAGCTTTGAGTTATCCAGCAGTAGAGATTTTACAGTCTTTTTCCAGCATAACAAAAATAAGTTAACCAAATTTACAACCTTACTCACCTGTATTTTTTGCAGTAAAATACATGTTTTGTGAAACTGTATTTGTCACTGCTTGATTTCTTCATTGTAAACTCGGATAGCTTTGAATGGGAACCAGCCAAAGTTACATCAATATTGATCCCAGGTTTTGGCATAACATCAAGGCTGATTTTCCAGTCATTGTTGACTTGTGAATGCTGGACTTTGAAAGAGACATGGCAGACTGATACACTGAGCTAGAGGCTTTCTTTTGACACCGTGATGATGCACACCAGTCCACCATGTAGAGTGGTATGACCTGGTATTTGTTTTTCTGTAGTCGGTTCTTGCACAAAATACAGGTATTGTTTTTTGCTATTTTCATCTCTGTCTGAATGACATATGCATTTTTCCTTGTCATAGTGGTGATATCAAAGCCTTTTCCACCCACGTCATGTCCTGGTATGAAATCAGCTTTGTCGCATTCTTCATGTTTGCCAATGATACACTGGGCAGCAGTGTTGGCAAGCAAGTTAGAGAAGAAGTCCAAGGTGAAACCAACAAAATAGATCAGATGAATCATCCTAATGTTTGCTTCAGAGAAGGACAGTCTGCTTCAGAAAGTTCTCCAACAAACATTCACTATCTGCAAGTTAGGAAATAAAAAATGAAACATTTTCTGAAGATAAATTATTTTCCTAGTCATTCCATATGAACATTGAATATGATAATTCTGCCAAACTGAAATCTAAACCAATGCACAGAAGGTTAATTACAGATTATATGGAAGCAAAACAGTTACTATATAAAACGAACTGGAATGAGGTGTTTAGTGGAAAAACTGCAGATGGAATGTGAAAAGTTTTGAAAGAGAAATTGTTTGAATGCAAAAAAAAAAAAAAAAAAAAAAGAAAAAAGTTTAACATCAGGATCTAGGCATACAACGCCAGGGGAATATATTTCCATAAGAATAAGTTACCTAATTAAGGTGGGAGACAAAAAATATAAGAAATGGAATAGAGGTTGAGCTACAGCTTTGAAAACTGAAATAAACAAGCTGGATAAACAAATGAAGCACAGTGTGAGACAAGATCAAGAACATTTATATAAAGATAGTGAGCATAATAGGAAACCTTTTTATTGATACATAAGATGTGGAGGGAATAAAGACATAAAAATTGATAAACCGTGTGCAGATTCTAAAATTTATTCACAGACACAACAGATTATAGATATATTTACAAAATCTTATGCAAAACAGTTTGGCTCCACAAACGGGGTGATAATTTGTACTAGTGACATCCAGGTAACCTCAGATAATGGCATCAAATTAGATCATACTGAAAATGAACCATGCAAACTGGATACAAACAAAGCACAGGGATGAGAGGGAATTAATAATAATGACCTGAGAACACTTCATATGTTCATAGGTTCATAGGTAGGTACTAGGCTATTGGCCCTAAAGCCTATATAAGCCTAGCCAAAAAGGTACCCTGGTTTTTGCCAAAATTATTTTCTTGTGCCCTTGTCAAGCAGAGTCACAGAAGTGATCCCCGGGGTGAATTTCCTATTTCCCATCTAGTCATCAAGATTTTTCTTGAAGAGTGCTAATGAGGAGCTCTGCTTGACATTAATAGGTAGTCTGTTCCAGAGTATGGGAAGTCTCTGGGACAGGAATCCATCCCTCCAGCATATTCTGTTTATTGTGGTGACAAGGTTTCGGTCCCTAGAGCGTGTAGCTCACAGGGATTGGGATTTCGTTAAGTGGAGCATGTCCAACAGCTCTGGGTTTGACACTGCTTTGTATGTTAGGCAGAGATCGCCTCTGAGTAGGCGATATGCGACGGAGTAAAGCTGGGGATTTTTGAGATGGTCTGCAGAGGGCATCTGCTTGAGGCCGGTAATTCTCTTTGTGAGGTATTTCTGTGGCCTTTTCAGTTGATGTAGATGTCTTGTGAGGTACATACGAAAAGGGGCATTGTACTCTATAATGGATCTAATGAGTGATGAGTAGAGGGGAACAATGACCTCTTTTTTCTTGGATGAGAAACCTTTTGTGATGAGGTGTGCAATGTAGAAGGATTACCTGACTACTGTGGCGATGTGATTATCAAAGGAGAGACTACTGCCCACCTGTGTTCCAAGGTCTCATCACTCTTTCAGTGTTAAGTACATTACTGCCTATGTGGTAGTTCATGGGTACAGAGTTTTTACCAAAATGGATGACAATGCATTTTTTGGCACTGAGCTTGAGGCCATGGCTTTGAAACCAGGCATCTGTCTCAGTGAGGCCCTTTTGTAGGATGTCCACATCATTAGGAGTTTCAATTATGGCTCCTAGTTAGCAGTCATCTGTGAACTTCATTAACCAAAGACCTTCTGTGTTAGCCTGTACTTCAGAGAAGTAGATACAAACAGGAGAGGACCCAGGACTGAACCCTGTGGTACTCCACTTGTCACTGGTATGAAGTCGGATTTGGAGTCTGCTACTTTCACAGTGAGAGTTCTATCAGTGAGCCAGTTGGCAACCCATCTTGTGACATAGGGATTTATACCTAGTTTAGTGAGTTTATCTATAATTCCAGAGTGGGGGATGGTGTCAAAAACCTTGGCGAGATCTAGATAGGCTGTGTGAACCACCTTACCCTCATCTACGGCTTTGGTGACTGCTTCAAAGAAGTCTATCAGGTTTAGGAGACATGATCTGCCTTTTACAAACCTGAACTGGGTGGGGTCCAGAGTTTGGAGATTACCGATGTCTTTGTTTATAAGTTCCATGATGATACGTTCCATTACTATTTTTTGCAGCAGTTTCTTTCTTCTGTTGTAGAGTTTGTTTATGGCAGCGGACCACCAGATTGGCTTCCTTTTTTTTTGAGGATAGCATCTTGGTTCTGTTAGGGATAGCATAATCCAAGCACTCATATAAGTGCTTATAAAGTGCATTTGTGTAGGATTCAGCAGTCATACCTCTATTGTCGTCTGAATGGGTGTAGTGAAGTTTGCCACTTCTGTCTTAAGAAGCATGAAGTTGGCTTTGGAGAAATTTTTTATGGTGGTTTCCCTAATAGGGGGTGGGGGTTGTGGATATCTAGGGTGATTAGCTTGTGGTTGGATCTGACTAACAAGGAATTGACCTCTGGTGTGGAACACCAGTCACCCATGTTGGTAATGACCAGATCTACGATATTGCTGCCCCTGGTGGGGGTGTGGATAAGTTGATCCAAGGTATTGGAATTTATGAATTAAGCAAGAATTTACTGTACCATTATATATCTATTATTCACTAGGTCATATAAATATGGGGAGATTCCTCAAGACTGGAGACATGCTCTTAATAAGCCTGTCTTTAAAGGAAAGGGGAGTAGGACAAACCCAGAGTCATTTAGACCCTTAAGTCTACTTTCATGTTGTGGAAAATAATGGAGAAGGTAATACTAGATAGGTTATTGGCAGAATTGAATAGTTTGGGACTTGATTCTATATATCAGCATGTATATGTTGAAAATAGATCTATTACCACCTGTAACATGATGTTCTATAGCAATATAGTAAAAGCTATGAATGAAAAATTCTACTGTGATGTAATTTATATAGATTTAACTTCAGCATTTGACTGGGTCATGCACAAAACACCAATTAATAAATTAGAACAACTAGGTATTGATGTACTCTTGATAAGATGGATAGCTGCATGGCTTAGAGATAGGACATGGCAGTATCATACAGTAATTGGACAGGGGAAATTCTTGATTACAGTCAGGGTGTCCTACAGGACTCTGTCCTAGGCCCATACTTGTTTAGATTGTATCATACAGACATAACTTTTTCATCTGAGGTGTGCTACAGTCTATATGCTGATGACCTGAAACTGGGTAAACTGATTACGTGTTACAGATAAGGCATGTCTGGAAAAGAACTTGACTAAATTGATCATTTGGGCACAGGAAAATAATATGCTGATAAATACATTGAAAACTAAGCATATGAGATTTGGGAAACATAAACTGAAAGGTGAATATTTAATACAAAACACAGTGATTGAAACTGTAGACTCATTTAAGGACCCGGGTATATGGGTAGATCCAGCTATGAGTTTTTCTAATCATATCAACCAATTGTTTAATGATAGTTATAGAAATATAGGTTGTATTAAAAAAGATTTATAAAGTCTAGGAAATCAGAAATGATGAAGTCATTGTTTGTTTGTTACATTAGACCCAAACTTGAGTATGGAATAACAATATGGAAACTTATAAGAAAACAAGCATGAGTAAACTGCAAAGAGTGCAGCAGAAATATACCAATGCCATCCATGTATGTGAAAATTTAAATTATTATGAAAGTCTAAAATATCTGAACTTGTACAGTATCTCTTATAGATATTGAAGAGGAAATCTTTTTCAGGTATATGGGGTATTTAGAGACAACTACCTCTGGGAATGCTTGGGGTTACCAAAAAGTGGTAGAGAATAATCAGACAACCTATGCAGAAGATTCAATAGGAATGAGAAGTGCACTGATTGGTTCTCTGAGAGAGCAGCTGATGCATGGAACAGACTACCAAATTACATTAAAGCAAGTACAAGCTTAGATATTTTAAGAACAGCCTGAACACTTATTATGGGAACAAGTGTTTTGGTATATCGGCAAGCTAGAAAGGCATTCATTTCCATGCTTGAAATATTTGTATTTATGTATGTATGTAGTGCTGTTTATGTTCTCTTGCAATATACATGGGTATCAAATGGAGAATTAATGAGAGCAGAAATTGTACAGTTGTCAGCAAACTTTGCTGGCCATAAACCCTTAATGTAAGTCTGGACATCAGAGAAGTATTTGCAGAGGAGACTTAAGATGCTTAAAGAAATAGACCATTTGGATTGGACTTCTGTTTCTTCTTCTAGGTTGGAGATGGTTAATCCTAGGGAGGTGCTTTTAGTGCTTCTGGGCCATCCATTGGGTTCTCCCAGGCCTGTACCACTGCCTGTCTGGAGGCTATTATGACCAGAGAAAAATACATATCCATTGCCACCCACCGTCTTTCTTTCTCTTCTCTTCTCAATTATCTGAAGATGAGCCCTCTTGATCCTAGTGTCATTATTACAGAAAGTGAAGGAGGTACTCACCAAATTTTTATCAGAGAAGAGATAGAAGCTTGTAGAGTGGAGGTTCAACCCTGCACATAGAAGCCTAAGGCAGAAATGCTACAGAGAAGGCAACAGAAGGCAAAACATATATCCTCTCCTTCTACTCCTAGAAAAAAGTTTCTTCTGAAAATAAAAATATTACTCAGACTTCTCAAGATGCCTAGTTTGCTTTTGTTCAAGGCCTGTTAAATGCTATTCAGGCTTTACAGCCAGGACAGATTTCTGCTTTTTTACTTCCTACTAAAAGGAAAAGGAAAAGGGATTCTTCTTCTTTGGAAGAAGAGGATCAATCTGATGTTGCACGCTTGGATTATGCCTCTGAGTTCTGTCTTCTTCTGACAATGTCATATGTGGAAGATCTCCAAATGAGAAAATTTCTTTTGGTGAGACAATTTCTAAAATGAAAGAATTTTTTCAAATGGGAATGGCAGGAAGCAGGAAATTTCTGATACTGAAGAGATATTTTAATCTTCTGGATATGGATATTTCTAACTTTGTGGCTATTTCCAATGTTTGGAGCCTAAGTATATACCTTTTTAGCAACTCTTCTTACTCATAATTCTCAATCCCAAGCTCGGAAAAAAAAAAACTTTTATAGCATTACCAAAACCCTTCTACTGAGCCTTTTGTTATCAATGTTGCTTTAGATGACAGAGTTAACCTTTTTACTGCTCTTCACTTACTTCCAAATAATAAAGAGAGCAGAGTCCTTGACAAGTATGGTAAACATTTTATCCATCTGCAACTCTGCCCTTTAGGGCTATTAATTGTCAAAAATATAGGATTAAATTCCTGATTGCTATGTTAGGCAATGAGTCAAAAGACATGAGAACAAACTGTTTAGAAATACTTAATTCTTTTTCTTCTCAAGTGGCTAAACATTAACTAAAATGTGGATATGATACCACTGACTCTGCTTCTAGAACAACTGCCACTGGTGCCATCATCTGTAGACATGCATGACTAAGGCTCCGACCTTTATTAGAAGACTTACAGGCTCAGTGATTGAATACTCATTGGCCTAGAAAGTTGTTGTTGTTCTGGGGTCCCTTAGATGAAGTCTTTGAAAAGACGGGAGAGAGAGAAGTAAAGTAATGCATGGGGTAAAGCATCTCTTTCATTTTTCTATTTCCTTGATATGACAAAATTACCCACAAAATTAGCTCCTTACTCTTGAGAGCAAGCCAAATCTAAACAACAAGAATATCAAAAACTCAAGTGAATACCAGTTTAAAGAAAAAAAATGACAAAGGGACTCTAAGACTATGTCGACTGTGTTCCAGAGTGCCAACAGTAATAGAGATCAGCCTGGACTCATGATCACCTTCCCCTCTTCCCCACCGCATCCACTTAACCTTAACGGAATTATTTGTTGACTGTTTGCCTTCCTTTATTGTAAACATTCACCTTAGACTCCTTGGCGTTAACCATCATAAGGAGAAGTTACAAGCTTAAATGGGAATTCAAATCATTCCTTTAAGGCATTTCTCAGGTTCGCGACGACCAGGAACATCTTTTGCAATCTATTGTTTCAAATCTTCTTCTGTTAGGATTTATAGAAGAAATGCCTACACAACTTTGGGGAAAAGGATTTTATTCAACACTTTTTCTAGTCCCTAGGAAGAAGTAGTTTGAGACCTAACCTAGGCTCTTAGACCTTTACAGACTCAACACCTTTTTTTGTGTTCTTTATGGTCCCCTATTGAAATGTCGGCACTCAAAATGCTGAATGCTTACAAGCCAGAAAAAAAAGGCCAGAAATATGGGAGAAGAATAAATCTCAAAAATCTCAATAATCCTTTAAATTTCTATTTTATGTGTGTGGGGGGGCAAGACCCCCCTGCACCCATAATGTGGGGAGTAAGCTCCCAACACCCCCTCAAACCCATATATATCAACTCCAAGATCACATATCTCAGAGAAAAGGGAATATTCTGGGAAATGGCCATCTTGGACTTAGTATATATAGGTCCGTTCATTTGACCATTCAGTGTCCGTGTTTTAGGACTCATTCTAGTGGGTGCTGGCATTTCAAATGGTTACAGTTATTCACTTCAAAATGCTTATCCTTCAGAATCTCTAACTTCTTCTACAACCAAAGACACTTTTGGTTTCTTTGGGTTTAAAATATTCTTACTTACACGTTCCTATGCACAAGAAACACAGAAAATATTTGAGATTCTCTGTCTTGGGCTTTTATAATCAGTTTACTTCTTTGCCCTTTGGACTTTCTGCAGCACAATGTGCCTGGCCCCCATTATATCTTTTTGCAGACTTCGAGGAATTCACATCTATCCTTATCTAGATAATTGATTCTGAGTTCCTAGAGGTTAGAGATTCTGAAGGCTTTGGCATTTACCATCAACCTTTTTCAGAATCAAAGATTCATTTTCAGTTTAAAGAAACCTTTAATTCACTCAACCAGAGCAGTTTCCCTGGGCTGCCTGTTAAATACCCCATTGCAAACAGCCTTTCTCACTTCAGACAAAACTATAACATATAAAATTTACTTCCTAGAACTAGCAAATAGAAGTATGACTCAGAAAGAGCACTTTTAAAGGCTGTGGGGTATATGGATTTCTTCATTCTTATGGTTCCTCTTACCAGGCCTCACATGAGGCTATATCAGAGGTATTTCATGTCAATGTGGCATGTGTAAAGGTTATAGACCACATACAAAAAATAATGTAAATAAGGTACATAAGGAAAGTTTGTGGTGCAATGCAGACATTTAGGAAGTTATCAAAAGAAAGAAGGAGTGTAGGAAGAGGATGATACAAAAGCTGGAAAAGGTAAAGAGGAAATACTGGTTGGTTAATTAAAAGAGGCTAAGAGAGCACTTGCAGTAGCAAAGAACCAAGGCTTCAGACAAGCTCTACTAGCTTCTGGAAAGTGACTCAGCAGATGGCACAAAGAAATTCTATCAGGTGACAAGACAAAGACAGGAAGACAAAGAAGATAGTCATCAGGCACCATTCATAAGGGATGCCAGCAACAGTTTTTTTTTTGCCAGTCCACAAGACATCATAGGCAGACAGAAGGAGTACTATCAGCAGGGGCCGAATAAAAAAAAAGCCACAAATGCTGTGGTGTCCGATGCATAGCCTATGATGAAAGACGAGGAAGAGATCTCCCTAGGAAAAGTAAGAACAGCACAAAGAACAATTAAGTTAATGAAAGCAGCAGACTCAGATGAAGTAACAGAGTATATGATCAATATATTGGATGAGTTAGGAGAGAAATTGTCCCTGAGGTTACTCATTGCAGAATGGAGATACAAGTGTATTCCAAATGACTGAATAATACTTTTTCTTGTGCTAGTGTAGAAGAACAAAAGGGACATTCATAATCATACCTGGGGGGAGTACAGAGGTATCAGACTCCTGTTACACTGCATGAGAGTGTGGGAAGGTGTTTGATAAAGACACAGAGCAGTAGAAAGTGGTAGAAAATATGATGGGAGATAGGCAGTTCAGATTCAGATCAGGGTGTACCCCAACTATCCAATGCTTGCAGTAAGACAATTAGTGTGGAAGAAGATGGGCACAAGGAAAGAGTCTAACTTGGCATTCCTAGACTTGGAGAAGGCATATGACAAGGTTCTAAGAAAACTCATTTTAGCAGTCCTGTGATGGTTCTAAGTGCAGAAAACATTGGTAGAATCAGTAAAATGACTCAATGACAGAAGATCAAACTCTTTAAGAACTCAGGGAAGTTTCCAATGAGAGTGAGTGTGCATCAGAGATTAGTTTTGAGCCCACTGCTGTTTATACTGGTGATGGACTACATTAGCAAGCAGGTCATAGGGGACAGATCAACAAAGCTGCTGTATACAGACCTAGTGCTCCAAGCAGACTCTGAACAGGAATTTCAGCAAATGGTAGGAGAATGGAATGCAAAACTGAAGGTATGTGGAATGAAACTGAGTACAGGCAAGAATGTTGTCATGGCAGCAGATGTGGAGAATCAGAAGAAATTGAAAAACTGAGATGGAAGGCAAAAGAACGGAACAGATTAGTAACTTCAAGTATCCAGGAGGGTGGTTAAGGAGAGGGAAAGCCTGAAAGAGAAGGTCAAAGTTGAAATCTGAAGTGCTGCAGCCAAATGGAAGACAACTTCAGGGGTAGTGTGTGACAGAAGAATATCAAAGAAGCTAAAAAGTAAGGTGTACAAATTAGGGGGGGTGACCAGTACTACTATATGGTACATAAACCTGAGCACTGAAGGCAGAGCAGTTGAGGAAGTTAAAGGTGATGTTGATGAAATATCTGAGACAAGAAGTAGGAGTCACACAATGGGATAGACAAAGCCAGACTAGCTCCAGTTGCACAGAAGATCAAAGAGAACAGATTATGGTTGTTCAGACACATGCAGGAAAGCAGAAGATAATTTGGTGAAGGAGATTTGGGAGAGATAGGAAGAAGGTTAGAGAAAACTATGATGTCCAACCAAGAAATGGATTGATTGCATGAGAGAAGAACGTCATCAGTCAGGCATGACTGTTGAAGAAAGCAGGAGAGTGGTACTGAATCGAGACAGGTGGCTACAGGTGATGCAACACCCTGACTCCATGTAGAAAAATAATGGGGAAAAAAGGGGTTGATGATGATGATAATGACGATGATGATGATGATGGTGATGATGATAATGTCGATGAGCTCAGGTCAGTGTGAACTCAGCACCAGAATTTGCCCAATCAGAAGATTCCAATCATTCCTTGTCTAGTCTGAAAACTGCTCTGGTGACTCATACAGGTAGACTCCAATCTGGGGATCCCCTTTGTACAGGATTCTCCACTTCTTATGACAGATAACTCAGACTTTGCATGTGCAGCTTATTCTATGGAAACTAAGGTTCAGAGAGTATGAAAGTTCTTGCAGAAGAAAGGCAACATCAATGTCAAAAGTATGAAGGCCCTGAGCAAAGGTCTCAAAGCTCTTCACCACCTATGGAGTCCAGATACTCTACAGGCTATGACAGACAATACTACTGTTATGTGGTACATAAACAAACAATGTGGGAAAATCTTACCCTTTTTGCAAACTAGCCATGATGGCTTGGGAAATGGCTATTTATTGGGAAGTAGCCATTCAACAAAATCTCATTCTACAGCTATACTACATTCCCTCCAATATGAACATAGTGGTGAGTTCTCTAAGCAGGTTCAGGATAGACTCTCATGAATAGATATTAGAAATACAGGTCTTCCTTCAGCTTGCACATCAGTTCAGAGTCCCATAGGTTGACTTGTTTACAGCGAATCAAAACAGGTAATTGAGTCTGTTTTGCTCCAGAGCTCTATTGAACAAGCATGAGACTAGCACATATTGTATACAGAACAGAAAGGCAGCAGGCACTGGGACAGAAGTGCGCCATTATACTTGCCTGCACCTCATCAACTTTGTAAAAGGGACAGAGATGACCTTCATTAATGCCCCGTTCAATGGACACTGCTGTTTGGTCCCACAGTAATGGATGCAAAGGAGCAGGAGGAGCAGAAAGGTAAAATGAAGGCCACTCTTGGAATCAGTTTTAAAGCTCTCTGGTTTTCTATCTGCAAGTGGTAACAGTGCCAACAGCAGCTTTGGTTCAAGCATGGCTGACAACAATAACTAAGGTTCTGGAAAGTGCAAATGCAGCTACAGCAACTTCTAGAGTTTTCATCCACCAAAAGTCAGAAACAGCTGGCAAAACAACAAGGGTAATGACAGGCCCTGTACTGAAGCCTAGCAGACTAATCTCTGTGACCTTGTCTGACTGTCAGTGGTGGCCATAGGGGCTCATGTTCCTCTCCATGTGTCAGCATGAATAGCCATTGTATGGAACAGATGGGTCAGTACAATGATATCCAGAGACTGCACCATTGTCTTTTACACCCTTCCCCAGCTGCACGCTGTTTCTTTTCCAGATATCCCACCCTGTCAACAGTGTAGCAAGAAATGAGATGTTAGATTTCCTTCAGAAAAGGCCATCTAAGATGTCCCACCATATCAGAAAAGGCTTGAGTACTATTCAAGATTTTTTTTAGTTCCAGAGAAAGCAAAGGCCTCAGGCCAGTACTTAATCTGAGTGACTTATACCAATTCCTTTTAAAGGAGTCATTTTGCATGGTCATGGTACACTCCATTCTTTTCTGTTTATCAAAGGATACCAGATATGTTGTTTGGACCTTTAGGATGCCTAACTCCATATCTACACTGTCCAGGAGTCAAGAAGGTTCTTATACTTCCAGGTAGCAACCAGTCACTGTCAATTCTTGATGCCGCTATCTGAACTCACCACATTCCCTAGCATCTTCTCCAAATGCTTGGCACCATGGTCTTTTCATAATATATGACTTGCTGCTAGGCGCTTCAACAATGGACACTTTCTTTGTTGCCAGAGAGTCTTTCTTCTCATAATGTTGGAAGTAATGGTGAACACTGCAAAGTTACAACTGATGCCCACCCAAAGACTTTTATTCTTTGGTGCACTTTAGACTATCTGTTTTTATAGGCCTTCCTACCTCATATAGGAGCAGATACTTCTACAACGCTATATAGTTCCAGCCTTTCTTTATCACAGGCCTTGAGTCTGATAGCAGCCACAATATATATGATCCCCAATGCCAAATTTCATATGAGAGTGTTACAGTGGACCACACCACACCAATAGCATTTTCTTTTAGAATTTCAAACTGCTGCAATAATTATTTCAGATAGTGGTGACACAAACCCAATTATTTTCTAGGCAGACTATTCCTAGTTCCCACTGTGTATGGCTGTCAACAAGGATGCCTCTGGTCTAAGATGTGGAGGGGCATTTCATTGGCATTCAGTGCAAGATGTATGGCCACAGACAGTTGACAATATGTGCAAACATTAGTGTTGTAAAAATGAGGGCATGCTTCCTTGCACTGCATGCCTTTCATGACCCCTTCTCTCTTTGTGCAATTCACATCCATCCTGACAATATGGCAATGGTTTGGTATCTCATCAGGCAGGGAAGAACTCACTTCTACCATTTTGGTAGGCGACCATGTGAGGATAGGCATGAGCTATGTCCATTAATCACCTTCTTATTACCAATGATATCCTGAGAGAAGCCATTTCACTATCTAAGTGGATCAGTTCTTGTCTCATGATCCTGCATAGGTGGTCTATCAGCCAAATGGCAGTGCAGAAAATCTTCCATGCCAGAGGAAGCCTTACTCTCAACTAGCTGCATCCACAACCTGTGCTTAATGCAGCAACTTCTTTTCCTTTAGTAGTCCTGTAAAAGAATACCTCCAAGTTGCTCTCATCCTGCTGTGACCTCTTGGACTTCTCTGTGTTTTTCCCCCATTTCCATTGATTTCTCAAGTTTCTTCAGCAGAACAAAATTGAACAAAACCATTGTCATTCTCTTAATTTTACTATTGTCTCTGGCAAGTTGGCTGCCCTGCTACGACCTCACCTTTTTGAGAAGCCTCTATGTGTGTCTGAGGCCCTTCAGAATCCTGTTGACACATCTGCGTGGCAACCCTCATCAAGGTCTTCACTCCTTATGGCTAACAGCATGGTTACTCTAAGTCCATCGATGACCAGGGACTCTGGTTACCCACAAAGGGTGGGTCAAAGTTTGGCTTATGCCCACAGTATTTTGCAAAAGCAAGTGGACCCATTTTTCATTTGGGCAACTAGGGCTGGATCTGGATCCATTCAATGCTCATATTTCCATTATCCTAGATAATTTAATCTGATTTGTGATTCTGACTTATGCATAAAAGTCTATCTTATACTTATCTCCATTTTTCATCACTGGAATATCTCTCATTAAATGTTTAAAAACTTTCTATAAGAACACCTTTCCTTTATGTTCCCCACTTAAGGACCCATCTACCCCAATGAGACCTATAGGTGGAGAAGTTAACACACCTAATAAGCTGAAAAGGCAAAAGCAGAGCAAGGGTCCACAATATTATGCTGTAGCAAAAGCTATCAGTAAAACCGTCTTCATATCTGTAAATGTCCCTGAATCAACTGAGACAAAAGTGCTTATTTATTGTGTGGTTTTTAATTTGAAAGATAATAAACAGTTTTACTGATAGTTTTTGCTACAGCATAATATTGTGGTCCCTTGTTCTGCGTGTGCCTTTTCAGCTTATTTGGTGTGACTGTTCGTATTTTTGGTACAAGTTAACACACCTGTATTTATACCCTGATGTTACTGCAGACTTAGAACGTGTGTCTTTGAAGACTTTCTGGAGGCCATTACTTCATCAAGAAGAATTTCTCAGATGCATACCCTGTATGTCAACCCTTCCGATTTGATCTTTCGTAAAGCTAGTGTCCATGAGGATAAATCCTTGCCCAAGGTATCCACTGAAAGCAATCAGCCAAATGATTAATCTGGCTGTATTCTTGCCAAATTATTCCAACACAGGAAAATAACTATTACATTGTATGGATGTACTCAGCATGGATTTTACTTGGACAAAATAAAATTCTATTAGACAAGGTTCTCAGTGTTTGTGTTGTTGTTTTTGTCTTTCGGCTTTTCCCATTTAGGTGTTGCCACAGCGGAACTCCGGTCCACTAATGATTGGCAGTTGTTTTTTTATGGTGTCGAGTTGCCAGCCCGATGCCCAACCTTCAACAAAGGCACGCCCATTCAACGCATGTCTTTCGAATGCCCACTCGACCGCAGGGAGGACATGCAGACTCCACACAGAAGGCACTCCCAACCCAAGCCGAGAATCGAATGGGAGAACCTCTTGCAAAAATGCTACTGCTGCACCACTGTAAAAAAAAATGTTCTCTGATGTTTCTAAAGTGACCTAATCAAAGTGGCTTTCTGACTTTATTAAACTTTGCTTTCATTAATGCAATATACTGTTAGATTCTCATCTTAAAACCTTAGACCAGTATGTACCTCTCAAGCGTCTTTCAGTAATACATGCCTTTATATTTGAGAAACAGCTGCATGGACATCCATGAAGGCAGCTTGTGTGGCTCAGTGGACTAGAGAAGTTAGCATGGATGATGGTGTTGATGGTTCTAATCTGGAAGTAGCCACATCTTTGGGCAATGAGAGTTGGTGTAATGGTTAAGGTGTTTCCTTTATAATCACAAGGTACAGGGTTTGATTCTCACCTTCAAAAAGAAAATTGGAAAAACTAAAAATAACCACAAAGATATCTAGCCTAGTACTTACCTATGAATTCTTTTATAAGACACTATAAGTTATATGTGATCTCTAAGTTCAGCATCTTTCAGAGCCACAGTTTCTTTGTTTTGTCTTTTTGGCTTTTCCCGGTTAGGGGTCGCCACAGCGGAACTCCAGTCCGCTAATGATTGGCAGTCAATTTTATGGTGCCGAGTTGCCAGCCCGATGCCCAACCTTCAGTGAAGGCACACCCATTAACGATATTTCAGAGCCACAGTCATGGGGTATAATTCCATGAAGAGCTACCCAGAAGGATAAAATAGATACGCTGCCTTAGCAGAGCCACTGATTGACAGGCTAACTGAGATTTGGAAAGGTCCTTCTTTGATAAGATTATGGGTGCAGAGGAGAGGACAGGAGCCTGGAAAAGTTTTAGATGCTATGCTGTCTAAGTCATGCTTGGCTTGCCCTACTGGTTGATAAAGATGGAACTACCCATCCAGATCTTGCATTCCTGTAAATTTGTAACTTTTGCTTATGCAAGGCATTGAATTTCTCCTTCTTAGCTAATCAAAACTATATTAAAACTATTAAAGGTTACTAGTAGTTTTCCTAATGTATTACATATCTCTTCCCAATGTACTACACCTTAGCTAGGCTAATCGAAATTAAAATAAACCTTTTAAGAGAGGGTAATAGTAGACATTGCAATATAATATAAAACAAAAGAAATAACTAATTTTTCAATGGAGATTGGTTGTGTTGGTAACAAAGTGAAGCAAGACTGGGATTCATAGAATTGTACTGCATGCCTGCAAATGTTTGTACAGCTTTGTAGCATTTTGTCGTAGTGCATAGACTAATTACAAATCTAAAGTGAGACAGGCAGCTTTTATGCAAGCAGCTGCACTTTGGCTGACATATGTGGGACACATCTGTACAGTGAAACAGATACACAGCTGTCCAAGGCACAGACCACAGAGAAGCCATGCACCATCTTGCGTGAATCATGTGCAAGCTTAAAACATTACTTTACAGACTGCCGCTTACTGGAATAAAGTAGTATGTGCAAAGACTCTGCAGTGTGGCACAAAGCAGCACATGATGATATATAGGTATACAATGACCACAACTGCCGTCTGTGGTGTCCAGTGAGACGGACACCTGCCAGATGCAAAAAAAGGGTAGGTAAGGAGTGTGTGGGAAGGATGAAAAAGAGAAATGCAGCAAGCAGAAGGGCAGGTTACATGAGTGCACAGGTTATGATGAAGAAAAAGCATCCATTTCAGGGAGTATAGTATCTGCTTTTCTTTTGAAATATATAGAGAGAATAAGAAGAGAAAAGGGGGAAGGGTGATGGGAAAACAAGGGAAAGAAGAGTGGTTTGCAGAGACAGACAAAGGCACACAGAGCAGTGCAGACAAATAAGGATGGATGTACACATACTGGGATGGGCAGACATGGGATGGATTGAGATGAGCAGAGGATGCACAAATGATGATGGAGGGGGCTGAATAATGAGCAGGACATAAGACTAGACACAAGAGGAAGAGAGTATACCACACCTGGGGATAGGCTGAAACTGGAACAGCATTGTGAGGTTTGCTTTGCTGGTCCAGGGGAATATTACTGTGATTCATCACTAGCTGCCAGATGATGATCGCTGGTGGCATGGGCCATGCCCTAATCTGGTGGTCTAGTGAATAGGGCAGACTGAGTGAATAATCCTGTAATTTGCTCTTGAAAGTGCTTGAATCGGCTACAGCCTCATCAGGGGTGGCCTACAGTTGAGCTGTCTCTTGAGCACATTTCTTGCCTGAACTTGAAAGGAGGAAATAGAATGAGAAGTTAGTCGTAATTGAACCTGTCTTACAAGTGGAATGTGTATCTATCTATCTATCTATCTATCTATCTATCTATCTATCTATCTATCTATCTATCTATCTCCTTCCATCCTCTTTGTTCCCATTTTTGCACATGGGATTGTGGATTGGGTATATGTATACATATATAGATCTAGATCTAGATCTAGATATAGATATAGATATAGATACAGATACAGATATATAAAGAGTGAGTGAGAGAGAGAGAGAGAGAGAGAGAGAGAGAGAGAGATGAAAACTGGTCAGCATTTGTCACTAAAACTAGCGATGTCTGGCTGCTAGTCTCTCTGCCTCCTGTGGTAGGCTACACTGCTCATGTTCTGCTCGTGCTGAAAGAGGAAGGGTCATATCTGATCAGTGTGGCAGGTGTAAGGTAAAATACGAGAACAATATTAAAAGCCTACAGTCCCATATGTATGTCCCAACAGCTCCATTTCAAGCAGCAAGAGAGATGTGTGAACACCATATGTAAGTTACCAGTTCTACACAGATATATGATGCTGTTACACAAGTGGACATACCAGGAAGAATGTAGGCACCATGAGAATTTTTAACATAACCACCCAATTTAACAGGTCCCGGCTGGACCGCCCCAGTAAATTTAATATTACAATATTTGTCACCACTACCATCTTCACTCTGGGCTTGACTGGCTTAGAGAGGAGAGGAGAGGTGCAGTTTAAGGATGAGTATCAGCAAGGCATAGTGTTAACCAG
Source organism: Protopterus annectens (assembly GCF_019279795.1). NCBI lineage: Eukaryota > Metazoa > Chordata > Ceratodontiformes > Protopteridae > Protopterus > Protopterus annectens. The sequence goes on from NC_056744.1 coordinate 1,587,358,702, forward strand.
CTGCAGCGTCCTTGATTTTTCCAAAGATCCTTATGATAAGCCTTAAAGCAGATTCTGCTGTCACAAACTCTAATTTGATTTCAGGTCATTTTCATATAAATACTTTGTCTACAGTTATTCTTCAGTGACTATGAGGGCATAGTGGCACAGTGGATAGCATTGTCACCTCACAACAAAAGGTTCTCCAGTTTGATTCTTGACTGGAGTGCCTTCTGTGTGGAGTTTGCATATCCTCCCTGTGGTCATGTGGGTTTCCTCTGGGTGCTCGAGTTTCCTCCCACATTCCAAAGACATTCAGTAGGTGGACTGGACACTCTAAATTGACCATAGGTGTGGGTATGTGTGCGAATATGGTGAAGAAGAATTACCATGGCAGGGCTAGCCACCTGGAGGTGTAAACCTTGACTCTAGATGACTGTCACTGTTGAAGTGACCTCATGTGCAAAATGGGAAAAGGGGTTGTGGATGGGTGGATGGTTGGATGGATTCTTCAGAGTGAGGATTAAACTACATTTTTCATGTTAGATTTCCGATTGTCCTTGTTTAGTACTTATTATACATGTTACACTGGTAAAGAAAATAGCTACTTTTATACACATTTAGGACATCAGCATGTTTTGTATATTTTTCCTTGTCAGACAGCTGTCAAATTAACAGACAGTAATAACAGGAATAGCCTCTCCACTAGCACACATGGTGCATTACTTTGTTATTGACATTCAATGATGAACAGCTTTGATGTTGTCTTGTTTTACTCCTCTGTCTTTCATGTTATTCTTTCTGCATTCTTTATGTCTTTCTTCTCTTCACAGCTACTAGTTTCTCTCATTATATTCATATTTGGATGTTAGGTCTTTGTAGTCACTACATGTGTCCTCCATATAATTATTGATATTTATACTAAATCAAGCATTACATTTTGCTTAGTACTGTACATGAATGACTTATCTTATCCAGGGCTGTAAGGCAGGAATTTAGAATCTGTTCAACAAACTAACACAGTGCAATAACACCCACTCCCCACTCACTTTGTATCTCCACCTCTGCCCCTACTCATTTCCTGTGAACCTTTCTTCCGACCTGCATTACCATAGTTTGTAAACACCCAGCATTAACAGCATTTCCAATACATACACTTGAGCAGTGACATAGCAAACAAACCTACAATTACTTTTAATGCATTCATTATGATAATAAAGTGTGCAGCATCCCTGTTAATGAAAACTACAACCTTAATTTGTTTATTGCATTTTCTTAATGAGTATCTCCCAATGGGCCAACAACCGTTTTTCAAGATGCATAAAAATATAATATGTTTATACAGACTTGGAGGAATTTGGCCAGAAACTCAATAACATCATTTACTTTTCATTGGAGTGCAATGAGGAATATTTTCTATACTTAGGTAATTGCTGCCTGGACTCAGCTCTTTCAAAGGTTGGGACTTTTCAAGTGCAGCAACACCCGCACTGCTGACTTTACAAACAGTAGTGTAATATAAGTTCATATTGCTGGTGTGGGAATCGACCCTGCTTCTCCGTGTCAAAAATGCATTGCAAATTGTTGAGCTAGTGATAAGCAAATATAGATGTATACTAAAGAGAAGCTCTGGGGCAACAGAGCAAAGAACAGAGAGAATAATACAGACACAACAGCAACATGAAATGAAAGAAAATGACAAATATTGGCTTCTCTCCAAACATTAAACCAAATAGACTTGCTTATGGACATTTTGGTAGTTACTAGAATTCATGCTAAAAAGTTAATACTGTTTCTTTAATGCTTCAGCAAACTAGCAACACCTGTGATACTTGTTTCTAGAAATATGCTATCATTATAATAAGAATAGCAGCTTTACTTGCACAGACCTGTCTAAAGAAATACTGGTTTGCAGGTAGAGGCACAATCAAAATACGGTTTTGAATGGAATATCTATCTACGCATCTATCTATGTGTGTGTGTGTGTGTGCGTGTGTGTGTGTGTGTGTGTGTGTGTGTGTGTGTGTGTGTGTGTGTGTGTGTGTGTATATATTTATTTATTTATACTTTGTTGACCAGGTTAGTCCCACTAGACCAGTATCCTCTTTTCAGACCCCCTGGAATCTTTTATATTCACCTGAGCTACCACCAACTGAAGATGGGGCATATATATATATATATATATATATATATATATATATATATATATATATATATATATATTTATATGTGTGTGTGTGTGTGTGTGTTTATAGATAGATAGGTAAACAACAACAAAAAAAATCTTTTAATGTATTACATATAATCAGGCACTGCCCAAATGAAGGGATTTCAGAATTATAGCAAAGTGCCCTACTGAGTAGTAGGCCTTCAGCAGCATGGATCAGGTACTTCTGTGATCCCCTTAGGATTAAAAAAGTAGACACTTTCCAAGGTGACCTGAAAACGTGAATAATGTTGTGATGCTTTGAACTTAAATTTTCTTTAAAATCTCCAGAAGCACTGTTACTCTGTCAGAACAAATAAAAAGTCGATTGTTTTTTTTTTTTTACATTTCTTTTATCATGTTCCTCAAAATATAAATAAGGTAGTAAGTAAACAGTTGACGATGCTGTCACTTCAGTCAAATACACCCAGCACATATTAAATAGCCTCCTACTTTTCCTTTTCTGGTTTTGGCCTTCTCTTCCAAAGAAGTAATAGCCTGTGCTTCTTATTTTTTCTCCTTTTTCCAGTTGTGGAATTTTAATCATGCTCAGCAAAGCATTTCCATTTCCAATGTTCGTTTTAATCCATTCATTCAAAATTGTAAGACCATCATGTAAGAGGCCAGCAGGATACAATTCATTGTGGTTATCAATATTCTGATGAGTAGCTCCTCACAAAAGTGATGTGAGTCCCAGATGAAAGATCTGCCATTCAGCAAATGTCATCTGATGAAATTCAATTGATCTAATCCCAACACCCCTTAATTGTCCAGTCCTTAAATGTTTTTGCATTAATATCTTACTCTATTAGATTGGAAAAATCTGGCTATTTTTTCTCTCTTTGCTAGGTATTTCTCTTTCCCACAGTTGTCTGACCATGCAAATTGTATCCATTCATGATGGAAGGGAGGGTATCGGGGAGGCTCCACTTTAACAAAAATATACTTTTATGTAGTGCCATCTGCAGAGTTAGTAGATCTCTTGTTTGATAACTCTGACTTATCAGTTTTGCTGTCAATGAGATTTTCATTGACTTTTCATAGTGGCCCCCTCCCACACTGAATCAGCCATTCAGGACTGAGGAAGGGGAAGATGAATTTTAGTAGAACTTTAACGATACAAGGTCCACCGGTCATGTTAATATAGTGTCCTTCTGCTTGTTAAAATACAATGCCTGCGATATTCTTTGTGGAATTATCATTTTTGGTAGAGATTCTTTTAATAGTTGGAGAAATGACGAATGGTACAGTACTGGGAAGCAGATGGACTTGTTGTTGTTTTTCTCAGTTATTAATGAGCCAGGAATTCAGCTAACACTCTCTCTCTCTCAAAGATTGAACGGTATATGCATGTAATGAAGTAACTGCTGCACTTGAATTATTTACTAGGATTCTTCCAAGCAAGCTGCACTGGAAAACCTCATATTACATCTGCTTGATCACTAAATTAATGAACTAGTAAAAACAGGGATTATATATGGTGACTCTGGAGAATGAGTAATAGTGAAGAAATCCCTATAACTTACTTAATTCTAATATAATTATGCAGAATTACTGTAAACTAAGGGTTTCAAACTCAAATGGCCACTGGTGCTGTAAGAGGACTAGCAAACTGAGGCAAGGGCCACAATCTCCAAGATAAAAAGAGATATGTAGTTGTTCCCTCCTCTATAATTATGCTAGTGTGAGGGATCCTTAAGGGATGAGGGCCATGGGTTTGAGACCACTTACTGCCAAGTCTACCAACTACTCAATTAAATACGAGACAGCTTCACACTAGTCTTAGCTTTACATACTGTGCTTTTTTTTTTTGCATAAACTATTTAACCTTTTATTTATTTAACATTTGTTGACTGGGAAAGTCTGACTTGAAACAGAACAAAGCCAATTTTCAGCAGAGGCCTGGGGAGAAACACTCCAGACGCATGTTTTTATAATGTGGGAGAAAACCAGAGTACCCAGAGAAAATCCATGTGAAAACAGGGAGGACATGCAGACTCCACACAGAAGGCACTTCAGCTGTGAATCAAACTTCAGAACCTCTTCTGTGAGGCAACAATGCTACCGCTGCACCACTGCACCATTTTACTTCTCAACTAGATTGTTTTCTTACTTGACTGTGTGGCTCTAATGTACAAGTTTCTTCAAAATAATAACAATTTTCTTTGTTTTAATAAAGTAAAGCAAATGTTGTTTTTCTTTCATTTTTTTTCCGGTTAGGACTCGCCATAGCGGAATTCCGGTCCACTAATGATTGGCAGTAGATTTTTATGGTGACGAGGTGCCGGCTCGATGCCCAACCTTCAATGAAGGCACACCCATTCACACATGTCTTTGAAATGATACACGACCGTGGGGAGGACATGCAGACTCAGAAGGCACTCCAGCCAGGAATTGAATGGAAGAACCTCTTGCTGTGAGGTGAAAACACTACCGCTACACCACATAAAATATATATTTCTACTTATGAAATTTTGTATATAATTTCTATTATTTATGAATTGTCTACTAATGCCATGTCTTCTTCTTCTTCTTTCAGCTGCTCCCGTTAGGGGTTGCCACAGCAGATCAACTGTTTCCATTTCTTCCTGTCCTCTACATCTTGCTCTGTCACACCAACCACCTGCATGTCCTCTCTCACCACATCCATAAAACTTATCTTAGGCCTTTCTCTTTTCCTGTTACCTGGCAGCTTCATCCTTAGCATCTTTTTCCCAATATACTCTGCATCCCTCCTCAGCACATGTCCAAACCAATGTAATCTTGCCTCTCTGGCTTTGTCTCCAAATCTTCCAACCTGGGCTGACCCTCTAATATACTTATTCCTAATCCTATCCATCCTCGTCACACTGAGTGCAAGCCTTAACATCTTCAACTCTGCCACGTCAAGCTCTGACTCCTGCCTTTTTGTCAATGCCATGGTCTCCAACCCATATAACATAGCTGGTCTCACTACCCTCTTGTAGACCTTCCCTTTCACTCTTACTGGTACTCGTCTGTCACAAATCACTCCTGACACTCTTCTCCACCCACTCCATCCTGCCTGCACTCTCTTCTTCACCTCTCTTCCACACTCACCATTACTCTGAACTGTTGATCCCAAGTATTTAAACTCATCCACGTTCGACACCTCAACTCCCTGCATCCTCACCATTCCTCTATCCTCCCTCTCATTCACACACATATAGTCTGTCTTAGTCCTGCTGACCTTCATTCCTCTTCTCTCTAGAGCATATTTCCACCTCTCCAGGGACTCCTCCACCAGTTCCCAACTCTCACTACAGATCACAATGTCATCTGCAAACATCATAGTCCACGGGGACTCCTGTCTGATCTCATCTGTCAACCTGTCCATCACCATTGCAAATAAGAAAGGGCTCAGAGCTGATCCTTGATGTAATCCCACCGCCACCTTAAAAGCATCCGTCACTCCCACCGCAGACCTCACCGCTATCACACTACCCTCGTACATATCCTGTACCACTCTTACATACTTCTCTGACACTCCCGACTTCCTCATACAATACCACAACTCCTCTCTAGGCACCCTGTCATATGCTTTCTCTAAATCCACAAAGACACAATGCAACTCCTTCTGACCTTCTCTGTACTTCTCCATCAACACTCTCAGAGCAAACCACATCTGTAGTGCTCTTTCCTGGCATGAAACCATACTGCTGGTCACTAATTATCACCTCCCTTCTTAACCTAGCTTCCACTACTCTTTCCCATAACTTCATGCTGTGACTGATCAGTTTAATCCTTCTGTAGTTACTACAGCTCTGCACATCACCCTTATTCTTAAAAATCGGTGCCAAAACACTTCTTCTCCATTCCTCAGGCATCTTCTCACTTTCCAAGATTTCATTAAACAATCTAGTTAAAAACTCCACTGCCATTTCAACTAAATGCCTCTGTGCTTCCACAGGTATGTCATCTGGACCAACAACCTTTCTGTTCTTCATCCTCTTCATAGCTATCCTTACTTCCTCCTTGCTAATCCACTGCACTGCACTTCATGATTCACTATCTGCACATCATCCAACCTTCTCTCCCTCTCATTCTCTTCATTCATCAGCCCCTCAAAGTACTCTTTCCATCTGCTCAACACACTGTCCTCGCTTGTGAGTACATTTCTCTCATTATCCTTTATCACCCTTACCTGCTGCACATCTTTGATCTGCGGTGGTGGTGCTGCGGTAGCATTGTTGCCTCACAGTAAGACGCTGTCTGGTTCGATTCTCAGCTAGAGTGTCTTCTGCGTGGAGACATGCATGAATGGGCGTACATTCGTTGAAGGTTGTGCATCAGGGCTGGTAACTCGGCACGTAAAAATCAACTACCAATCATTAGCGGACCGGAGTTTCACTGTGGTGACCCCTAACCGGGAAAAAGATGAAAGACACAACAACAACCTGCTGCACATCTTTACTAGCTCGGTCCATCTGTCTAGCCAATCGGTACAAGTCCTTTTCTCCCTCCTTAGTGTCCAACCTTTTATACAACTCTTCATATGCCTTACCCTTAGCCTTCGCCGCCTCTTTCTTTGCCATGCACCTCATCTCCTTATACTCTTGTCTACTTTCTTCATCTCTCTGACAATCTGACTTCTTCTTCACCAACCTCTTTCTCTGCATACTCTCCTGTACTTCTTCATTCCACCACCAGGTCTCCTTGTCTTCCTTCCTCTTTTCAGATGTCACACCAAGCACCTTTCTAGCCATCTCTCTTACTAGCTCTGCTGTAGTTACCCAGCTGTTCGGTAACTATTCACTGCCACCCAGTGCCTGTCTTAACTCTTCCCTGAACATCACCTCACAATTACCCTTTTTCAATTTCCACCATTTGATCCTTGGTGCTGCCTTCACACTCATCCTCCTCTTCTTAATCACCAATGTCATCCTACAAACCACCATCCTGTGCTGCCTAACTACACTTTCCCCTGCCACCACTTTACAGTCTCCAATCTTCTTCAGACTGGCCCTTCTACATAAGATATAATCCACTTGTGTGCATCTTCCTCCACTCTTGTATGTCACCCTATGCTCCTCCCTCTTGTTAAAATATGTATTCATCACAGCCATGTCCAACCTTTTCACAAAATCCACTACCATTTGACCTTCTGCATTCCTTTGCTTAACACCATACCTACCCATCACTTCCTCATCCCCTCTGTTCCCTTCACCAACATGCCCATTGAAATCTGCTCCAATCACCAGTCTCCCACCCTTGGGTACAGTCATCACTACTTCATCCAACTCACTCCAAATGTTTTCTTTCTCATCCATTGCACACCCAACATGTGAGCATATGCACTAACAACATTCATCATTACATTATCAACTTCCAGCTTCACAAACATCACTCTATCCGACACTCTTTTCACCTCCAAAACACACTTAGCATACTGTTCCTTCAGGATAATACCTACACCATTTCTCCTCCCATCCACACCATGATAAAACAATTTGAACCCACCTCCGATACACCTAGCCTTGCTCCCCTTCCATCTGGTCTCTTGCACACACAATATACCAACTTTCCTTCGGTCCATCATATCAGCTAGCTCTTTCCCTATACCAGTCATACTGCTAACATTCAAAGTTCCAACCCTCACTATCACAGTCCTAGCCTTTACCTGCTTCAGGCATGCCTTCCGCCTCTTCTCCTCCTTCAGCCAGCAGTAGCCCAATTTCCACTAGCACCCTTTTGGCCAACAGTACTGGTGGCGGTCGTTGTTAATCCGGGCCTCAACCGATCCAGTATATATATATATATATATATATATATATATATATATATATATATATATATATATATATATGTACTGTTGTCTGCATGTATGATTTGGCAAAATTTTACACCGGTTGCCCTTCCTGATGCAACCCTCCCCATTTATCCATGCTTGGGACCGGCACAAAGAAATGCACTGGCTTGTGCACCCCCAATGGCTGGGTCTGTCTACTAATGCCATGTATTACACATCTATCTTCTCACTTACAAATACCTTGCCTTTTATGTTACACATCTAAAGAACACTCAGAATATTAATTTCACAGTTCATCACTCACAAACCACCCCCAACACTCACCACACCTAAAGAAACATGTTGGCGGATTGCAAGCCAATATTCAGCCCTGACAACTCCTTGTATATTGTATTGTTTCAGGGCCTAACTTTGCCTGGTTTCAATTTCTGGTCCTTTTAATATTTGCTGATTTTCTCTGGAATATATTCATTTGTACTTAGTATTATGAAACCACGCCATTTGTTAAGTAGTCGCAAAAGGCTGTAAGCGTATAATAGTTTCCTGACTTTGTTGCTGCATTTGTCACAATTACACAGTAGGCTGTATCTTTATTCATTTATATCTGTTTCTTTTTCAGGCTGGAGAGTATTCCTTTCTTTGTCCTCTATTCTTTTTTTTTATTTATTTTTTCTTTCTTTCTTTTTAATGTGACATACAGTTTATTAACTTTATAAACACCAGAATTAAACCGACTTTTGATTTTTCTGTCTTCCATGCTGCTTGCCAAACAACATTTTCTTTCTTTTTTTTTTTCTGGCTAATGAAAGATGTACAGAATTAATGATTGACCAGCTGTACTTTTGTGTCCACAAAGATCTTGATGGCATGGGGATCTTTTTCAGAGACGACCTGCAGGTTAGGATCAGAAGCTTATCTGGTATATTCAATACAAATAAAGCTATTTAATAATGTTGCAATATTGATTTCATAATACAAAATAACAATTAGCTAATAGCACCCACATCTTGTTTATGTAACAACTATTGGACAAGGTAAAACAGCATGATTATTGGAAAACAAAGTTGAGAATACATCATTGATTGAAGGTAGCATATTATTTCTAGATAGTGACAACATATGAACGTGGGTTAGGCACATTATATTTATTAACAGTTTTAGGTTGCATTATAGTCTACTAAGGACAGTCAGTATTCTAGTCAACTAGGCAGTTTCCTAAAATGATTGTATGCTTACTGGAAATTAAGGAATTGACTATATAGTAGACATATTAGGTAGGTAGTGGAGAATTCTATTAGGACATGCCCAGTAGCATCTTTTCTTTGAAACTGGAAAGGGATTTTTTATTTTGTTTTTCCTTTATTAACCAGGTTAGTCCTATTTGGCTAGTAGCCTCTTTTCAGGGGAGACCTGAGGTGGTATTTATATTACTAGGAGAAATATGTCCAGGGTTTTGGGGACTTTCCCCTACTCTTTTCAGTAGGTGCCATGAGATCTTTTATATCCATTTGAGCTACCACAAACTCAGGCAGATGGCTCTTTGATTGAACATCTCATCTGAAAGATGGCACACTGAGAAGTGCAGCACTCCTCTTATTCTGCACTGGAGAGTCAGTAATCCATCTACCTACTGTAGGAATAGAACCTATAGCCCTCTGCACTAAAAGTGAATTTGCTACAAGTTTTACCAGCGACACTGCATAATATAAATCATATAAAAATAAAGTTTATAATTAAACTTGCGGGGGGGGGTGTATGTAATATAGCAGTGAGGTGGTAAAAGAGTGTAAGAAATGCAGAATATAGGGATCCAGTGTCAAGAGGTTAATGTAGATAATAGTGGATTCCTTGAAGGAAGGCTACTGACTGGAGGAAAAGATAAAATCCTTGAAATGAGTTGGCAGAGTTAGTGCTTAAGAAGGAGTAAGAAAACAAGTGTAGGGAAACCGCGGTAAAAGGAAAAAATTAAGATGGGAGTAGGATAATAAAGTTAGGAGAGCAACAATATTAGGGTTTGTTGAAGTATCAGTAACAGCAGTAATATTAGTGGTAGTATTAGTAAAAGCAGCAGTAGCAGCAGAAGTAGTTGTAGCAGTAGCAGAAGCAGTAGTGGTAGTAGTAGTAGTAGCAACAGTAGTAGCAATAATAGTAGCAGAAGCAGTACTTATAGCAGTAGGGGCAGTGTAATAACAGCAGTAGTAATAGTAGTAGTATTAGTAGCAGCAACAGTAACAGTAGCAGCCGTAGCAGTAGTAGTAGTCATTTTATCATAGTGTGATAGCTAAAATATATTTAGTGTTTTTAAGGGGAGGTGAGATCAAAGTATATGCAGAACAGCTTATCTACTAGATGTCTAAATTTTGTTCTGATGGTAAAGGGTGTCTGGCAGATTAAGCATATTTAATAAATCAGTATTACTGTGTCCAAACTAATTGCGACACATTCATAAGAAAAGTACATTCTACAGAGCTGCTAAATGCTTTTTAATTTTCTCATTTCGACTTCTAATACATTAAAGTAGTACATTTAATCACCTCTGTGTTCTTTCTAGTTTCTGACTTAGCTTTGTCCATTCCAACTTTTCTTCTTTTTTTCATGAGCAATAACTGCTTTCTTTATTTTTCTTCTTCCATTTACACATACTTCATGGATCTTACCACATATCACTTTCTTATACCGCAGGCATTCAGCCTTCTACACATTCCTACCCTTTCATTTGAAGCCATGAAATTATAGATTTTACAACTATCTATCATTTGATACACACACACACACACACACACACACACACACACACACACACACACACACACACACACACACACATAATCAGATTAATTTATCAGGTGGAAGCTTCTGGTCTTTTGGGGGGTATTTTCCTTCACTTCAAATTAAGGACCTTGCATCTTGCATTCTTTTCTGTACACCAACCTGCCTTTCAGTATTTATTATATATGTTTTATTGGGTTCCCTTCACATGGTCAACATTTCAGAATGTCGACATTCATATGGCTGAGACCATATGATTGACATTCAAAATGCCGACCATGTGGAACCAGCATCTCCATACAGTATGGAATGGAAAGATTTCCATCTTCTGCACTGTAGTGCAGTCTCAGAGTTGGTATATTTAAGTTCTGGGGGGGCCCACAGGATGGTGCAGGGGGGGTTGTTAGCAGCATGAAAGTAAGTTTTTTTGTGTTTTTATTTTTTCTTTTACGGTCGACATTTTGAATGTCAATCATATGGTCTTGGCCATATGAATGTCGACATTCTGAAATGTCAACCATATGAAGTAGATCAGTTGTATTTTATGTCTGTTTATTCTGCTGTCTCTAGACATTTTCACTTCTGTTACTTTTTATTTCATTTACCTGATTTCATGAGTTTTTTTTAAACTGTGAGGACCCTCTAAGACAGGAGGTCTTTTTTTTTAATAGTGAGTGTATCATCTTAGGACATCGAGTAACTGACTTAAGAGTAAATGGAATCATATGAAAATTATAGAACTGCAAGCTGGTTTACTGTATTTCCATGTAATAATTTTGATTGATGAATAATCAAATTAATTTTAGATTTACAATGAAACTCTCTTCCCTTTTCTGCCAAAAAATCGCTGTTTTCATTTAAGGTAGTTTTCTTTGTGAAATGCTTGAGACCACTATAATTTGTAAAGGTATGTGTTGATAGCACATTACCCTGACAGCTTTGTCAGTTTTTAGTTCCTTTGCCACCTGTGGAACAGTTTCTTGAGCAAGTGTGTTTCTGACTGCATCTTGGTGTTTAGTGGATGCTCTCCCTAGTACGTCTCATTTCACATGGGCTGTAGATATATACCCATGGAGTACACAAGTCAAAACTTATGTCTCACCCCTAGAAGTCTCAAAGTAACTCTGTTTTCCTGCCATTATCAACTCTTCCAGTTTCATCGACTCCATAGAAAATATTCTGCTGTTTCTTGCACCCTATTTATTCATGGTCTTCTAAAGCTATTACAGTGATTTGTATATCTTAAAGGCAGTCCCTGGTCACTTTCCATACCTTTTACTCATCCATATGGACATCTGTCAGACAGAGGCTTATTCATATTGCACTTACTGAGTTTGCTTTTCTAATTTTTGCAACTTCTTGCTTGAGAATGACTAAGTTTTGTAAAATTTACAAGTTATTATTTTTAGGGTTGTCATTATTAGCTGTGTTTCTACAGAGAGTTTAAAATTATTGTTCTGTTGTTTGTCTTCTCATTATGTAGCTCTAGCTGAGTATTTTTGTCTTATACCTGAATCATATTAATAAGTAAAGCATTAATTGAATATCCCTGTCACACAGTTTCTTATAACCCTTTTGGAAATAGACCAGTCACTGAAATTAAGGGTCTATATTAGAACACTGACATTTCAAAATTTCGAGTGTTCCAATATCAAACCATATTAATCGAAAATTTAAAACATTGAACATACAGAACAGTGAATTTTTTCCCATGGAAAAAATTTGCTGTTCCAAAACACATACACACAACACAAGCACACCAAACAAACAGCAATCCACACACATACACCTAAACTCTTACACCTAACCCTACACTAAACTATACATACACCACAAACTATCCACTTAGCTTAACCCAAACCCTAACACTAAGGTCTGTCACTATTGCACAGTCACCTCACCCGTGCCCTAACCCTAAATCACCTACCCCGCTCTAACCCTCAAATCTACACAGTCGCACACTTACCTGAACCCGACCCGTTCCACCACAGTGCTGAAAATACTGAAGCAACAGAAATGGATAACCAAATTCTTTCCCTAGGAAAAAATTTGGTTTTCTGTTTCTTCGATATTTTCAGTGTTTGCTGAAAACGGTTCGATATTAGAACACTCGAAATTTTGAACGTTCGGTGTTCTAATATAGACCCGAAAGTAATGCCTAGTGATACTACAAATAGTAGGTGAAAAAATATATAGCCAGTAGAAAGTCAAATGTAAGATAAAGCTACAGCACATAAGCAAAGGAAAAGAAAAAAAATAGACGCCGTCTCCTGAGAGATATATATACTACATAATATTCATTATGAAAAAAAAAAAAGATTCATATACTGCTGATAAAACTTCACCACAAGTTGGTTTAAATAGTATTTGTGTTGTGACAGGAAAATGATGAAAACATTTTCTTACAGTAAAACAAAGAAAAAAACATGTCATCAAAAAGAGTTCACTCGGTTGGAAAGAAGGGCCAACAGAAAGTTCACTCCATGAAAAAAAATTACTATCATGCAAAACACTATTTTTTTAAAAAAATACTTTTCCTTGCTTGTTCCTTCTTTAGACATTTACCACTTTTCCCACTGCCTCATATCAAGGACAGAAACCTCAAGTGGCAGCTGGTGACTTCAAATTAAAGGAGGGCTGCAGGAAACAGCTGAATGGGTGGGGCCAATGGGAAGGGGTGTGTCCATCTAAAAAGAGGTGGATCTATGCTGAAAACCACAACAACTGGAACTTTAATTAAATACACTGCCCTGGGTGCCAAATTGTCATTAAGAGAGTCCAATCAAGACAAAATGAAGTGTAGAAGAAAAACATATTTCAATGCATTGGCTACATGACAGCTTACTTAATATCTAGATGGAAACAAAAAGGATGAGAGGCATGAAAAAAATAAATTACTTTTTAAATACATTACTGGAATGCCAGTCAAAATCAAGTATAAAAAAAATAAGCAGCACTCAACTCAAACCCTCCTTGCACTGCAATTCTAATTATAATTTATATTCAGCTTTATTAAAGTACCAAGTAACATACTGAAAGTAGCAATCTCTGTGATACCCCCACTTGTAACAATGTTTCTTATCCAAAAAAAGACCTGCTGCCTGACAACTATTTACTTGTTTCATGGGGAAAACATGATCAAAGTAAAAAATGAACAGCAAACAAGAAACAAGCTCAAGATAAATTGCTTAAAGGATTACTGCACGGGTTATGGACCACACATGATAGATTGTCATTTTGTTTAGTTTATGGGTAAAGCCTCCAAAGATGACTGGAAGTCTCCAACAAATGTAATGAGCTGCTGAAAATACTGTAATCCTGTCCTTTATTACAAATACTGTAATATGCATTTCAATACCTAAGGCTTATACTTTATCTAGTTATGTAAATATTCTCCACATGGCAACAAAAAAAAGGCTTTCAGTGTTGTAAATTCTTTAACAGTTTGTTTATTAAAGGTTACTTGCATCTTACAATCTCAGACAAGCTTACCTGATGGTCATTAAAGCATTGCTACTTAAATACAGAGCAACAGGGCACTGCAACAGCATGCATTTTCTGAATAATCAGAAGCATAAAAATATGACAGAAAACCAGAACTTTCTGCAAAATCAAGGACAGATGAAAAGTCACTGTCTTACTTTTGTCTGCCTTGGATGGGGGAATACTCTCCATACTTACACTGCATAACTGCTCCTTGCCTTGTTTGGACACATCCAGAGTCATTACATGGGGGAGTGGGGTGCAACAAATATGTCACAGTTTGAAATGTCTCTGGCTAACAGTGATGGCTTTGACACTCATACCTCTCAATCTCAGAGCAAGAAATCTGGACAAAGCCATACACAGAAGTAGGACAAAGGACAAAAATAAGAACTTTTTTTAAATATTGCTGTTATAAACTTAGAAAGATAATAGAATAGTAGTAGGTCTTGCATTAGTATAAATTTTCTGAAGGGTATGAAATATGAAACTCAAATGTCTGTCATAATTTTCTACCTTCAATCTATAATGATTTGCCACTAATTTGCCAGAAAACCACAATTTTATGAAAAACGGACCAACATGTGATACAAAAATATAAAATTGCCACATAATACAACTGGAAACCTGTCAAAGAAGGGACACTTTTTAATATTAGTACTGTTAACTTGAGCAGCTGACAAAATAAGAGAAACTTCATGCATTTCTGAAATAAAAGTAATCTATAGCTCTTATCATTACAGTTATTTATAATTGTAAACTCTCCAGGTTTTTTTTCCAAAATTGCCATTTTGCGGAAGGATTATTAGGGGGAGAACAACATTTTGAACCAAAACTGGGGGACAGTTGAGAGGTTTGGATATTCCTAATTCTATAAAGTGATTTATTTGCACATACCTCTCAACCTCTTAATGCAGGAAATCTGGACAAGGCCAAATATATTGGGGGAACATACAAACAGTACTAAAAATTGCTCTTGTATAAACTTAGTTGATAAAATAACAGGTCTTGCTTTAGCATGCATTTTTCTGAAGGTTATGAAGTCTGAAATGCAATGTCTGTCATTATTTAGTGACTTCATTTCTAAATGATTTGCCAGACAACCACAAATATTATGAGGAAGAAAACAAAAATAAGAAGCAAAAATCTATTCATTCTGCAAAAATCTGGACAGTTGAGAGGTATAGTTCAGCTGGGGCTGTCTGAATTTGCTACCCCCCCCCTCACAAAATCATGGTCAAATGGAGCCTCCCCTCGCAGCCATTCCAATATCCCACTCCTTGGTTATTTCACCCCATTTACCATAAACACTGTAATGTGCATACTGCTTTACTTCTGCAATGATTTGAATTTCATTTGAAAGTTTTATTTTGTGTTTTACAGCACAAACACTAATAGACACCTGCTAAACAAAGCAGTGCAGTCTCAGAGTGAAAATAGACTTAGCATTAAAACTTCTCTGCCCTTGAAACTCACATTCATTGAAATAACATTGAAGCCCACATTCAAAATAAATACATTTGGCAGTGGCAGATAAAGATTAACTTTGTGCTGTTTTCACATCATTGGCCCCTTCCACATGAAACATACATGTGCTATTTGATACACCTTCCTGATTGCATTAAATTATATTCCTTGTACAATATAGTACAGTTGTTAGAAGGCATTTTAAATTTATTGTTTTGAACATTTTTCCAGTAAACAATGAAGCAAAATGCATGCACCAATAATGACAAAACTGCCCAATTCAGAACATTTCTATCATGAAAGTCTACTCACACTTCTACAGTCCACCAGTATCAGTAAATATGCACAATCTCTGAAGAAGTAAAAGTCATCTAAATAGTTCCACATTAAAGAGATCTGTAACTAATGAAGATGTTGCTGCTAGCAAGCAACTTTATATTTCATTGTTTCATCTATAAATAAAGTGCCTGCTGCCCTTGAGGAATAAATTTCCTATATTACATTAAAAGAATGATAATCTAGTAATACTGCAATAGGGAATGGATGGCAAACTAATAACAGGTTCATACTTGTTAGGTATCTTTGCCAAAAAGGACTGCAACATCCACCCCATTTACAAGACAGTACAGTATCAGCAATGCATCTCCATTCTGTGGGGGTAGAACCCACAGCCTTCTGCATCAAAAGCAAGTATATTTCCTGTTGTGCTATTAACAATGCAGACTCAGCATAAGCAGCACTAAACTTCTGTTCTCCGGCAGCTCTCAGCTCCTTGTAAAATCTACTCAACACTAAGCTGTATCTCTGAACTTTGCAGCACAAGAAATCTGGAAAACGCCAACATTTATTGGGGGGGGGGGCAAAAGTCCAAATGCCAGGGACGCATTTTAAACATTGCTTTTATAATGTTGAAAAGTTGCTAGAATAAAATGCTGTGTTACCACCATACATTTCACTGCCAAGTCTTGAACCCAGGACTCTGTGCAAAACAGTCAAAGCAACATACCACTATGCCAAATTGGCTGTTCTGTGAAAGAGAGGAAGACAGAAAATTAAATGGCTACCATTTAGTGAATTCAGTTCTCACCATAGCTCTCAACCTCTTAGCAAAAAACACCTGGACAAAGCCAGTAATGGGGAAATACAGCCCCCAAACATATTCAGTGATTTCAGTTCTCACCATAGCTCTCAACCTTAGCACAAAATAACTGGACAAAGCCAATAATGAGGGAATTCAGTCCCCAAAATAGGGACAAATTTCAAATATCCATCTTATAAACTTAGAAAATTGTTAGAATAATAGGTTTTGTGATACCATGTACTTTCTGAAGAATATGAAGTCTGAAATTCAAATGTCTGTCATTTTTATTTATTTAACATTTGTTAACCAGGAAAGTCTGACTTGCAACAAAAGTCAATTTTCAGCAGAGGCCCAGGGAGAAACATTCCAGACACATATCTTTGTAAGATGGGAGGACACCAGAGCACCCAGAGGAAACCCACACAAACAAAGGGAGGACATGCAGACTCCACACAAAAGACACCCCAGCCAAGAATCAAACCAGAAAACCTGTAGCTGTCAGGAAACAATGCTACCACTGCACTAGCAACTATGTAAACAAACAAAAATACAGAAACCACAGATTTTATGAGGAACAGAACAGAACAGAACAAATATGAAGCAAAAATCTGCAATTTTTTTACAAATGGTGGTGGATAGGGAATTCAGGCTCTTGTTACCTGCAGCCAAGGTACAGTGTTCAAGCCTGAGGTATTCTCTACCCACCACATGTATCCTGAGTTCTCTCTAGCCATAGCAACTGTGGCATTTTAGACACACACACACACACACACACACACACACACACACACACACACACACACACACACACACACACACACCATCTGCAGCTGTATCAGTCCTGCACAAGCTAAATGTCTTTCCTTGGAAGGTTTCCCAGTGAGAATAGGCTCCAGCCTGCAGATGTTGCAGCCCAGTAGTCTTCCATTCTATGCGGTTGTCACCGCATAGACTTCTGGGCATCTACAGGGCAGAGATGCCTTTCCTCTTCTGTGAGTTCCAGGCTTGTGATTTTTTTATATTTTGTTGATTTTTTCTTTCCACAGTTGGGGGCGCTGCAGTCCTATATCACGAGCCACTCCAGGAAACCTCTGATTAATGTTCATATACATTGACACTGTTGAATGTAATAAGGCTGAACTCCCAATGGTTAGTCTAGATGTAATGTAAACTACAAGTCTTATTATACAGATTATTTTCTGCAAATATTGAAAAGGTCATGTGAAAATTATAGAAAAAAAACTAGTAAAAACTGGAAGGAAAAGTGATATGACAGCAATACTCAATGGTGGGGCTGTAGTGTGTGCTGAATTTGTCCAGCTGGGCTTTTGTTAAGCATGTTAACTATGGTGTATCTCAAGAAGTTATGTATAAGAACTGTATAACCCACAACTAAGCCATTGATTTTTGTCTAATTAAACATTCCCTGAGTACCTCTAGAAACATATGAAAAGTTAAAAATTATAATGATTGGGCAAAATGAAAATGTTATGATGATGTGTGGATATTTGTTGGCATTTTTTTTTACACTTAGTGCAAAATATAAATGAGACAAACTGAAGTGTGAAGGGCTTCAACAAATGAGTTCAGTAGGCATTGGAGCAATAAACAGGGAATATAACTTATTAAGGTCATTATTCATTTATGGTATTCAGTACCACCTATTTGATTTTCCTCTGTACCTTACACCTTGTTATTTTTTAGAATTCCATACTAAGGTTTCAGCTAGCTTTTTAAATTTACTTTACCCAGACTATAATTGCTGTTTTCAGTTGCCAGCTAAAGATCGGGATGGCAAAAACTTATTACAGGTAGGGGCAGAAAATGGGATGGAATTACAGAAATTAATTCTGAGTGGGAGCAGACAAGGATTAGCAAGACTAAAGATACAAACAAAATGAAACTTTCTAGCTTCAATGCTTGAAAAATAATAATTCTCAAAGGCTTACCAATAAACCAATGTGTTCACACAAACATTTACCATGCACTATTACACACTCTTATTTCAAGCCACAACCATTTTTCAGGGTTGAGATACGAATCTGTATTTCCATCTTTTGAATATTTGGTTCCTATATACCAACTAGCAAACTGTAGTGTGTTGTTTTCATGAAAAAGTAATTTTCAAACAGAAAAAAGCTATGTAAAAGACAAGATGCATTTGTACATTACATGGAGTGCATCATTCAGCATTTCTGCTTTTGTTCATTGAGTGTTTTCTCAGCTTGACCACTCATTTAGCCTATAAAATAACGTTCATTTAGATAACAAAATATGGCAGCAAAACATCATGACGTGATTGATTTAATGAGGTGATTGTTCCAGAAAAAAATAAGTTTGCAGTTTGAAAAATGTTTTTCATCACTAAAATTAAGATAAGTAAGATTTAATTTGCAGACTGAATAGAGTTAAAAATGTAACAAATAGCATGCATTATGATAACCTCTTCTCAGGTGAAAGCTGATATTTGCTTTAAGATTTAATTTGTGCACTGAATGGAGTTAAAAGTTTAACAAACAGCATAAATCATGATATCTTGTTCTCAGGTGCAGGTTGTGATTTGGTTTGTTTCGATTACACAGTAAGAACAGAATGTGCTCTAACTAATAATATAAATCTCTTTTCCATTCTGGCAACATGTGGAGCATTGGGCAATGAGCACCCATCAATGCAAGTTATTTTTGTAGCAGTTACAGGTTTTATGGGCTCAGGCAGCTAGGCCAAGGCTCAACCCTTCTCAGAGGGTGCACCACACATTTGTATGCACATACTCACACCTAGAGCCAGTTAAGAGTAACCAATATACCTGCTGCATGTCTTTGGACTATAGGAGGAAACCCACACAAACAGAGAAAGGTCATGCAGACTCTGCAAAGAAGGCACCCCAGCCGAGAATTGAACCAGAAACCTTCTTACTGTGAGGTGACAATGCTAACCACTACACCACCCTAAATAATACCAATAAGCAGGTATAATGATTCTGTTAATATCTGTTTATTTTATTTTTCTTTGTTAATCGGGTAAGTAGACTAATCCCATGACTGTATTTTGCTACTGTCTTTGCTAGACATAGGCTATGATATTTTCAGTGAGAACAAGTACATTAGTAATAGAAATTCTTTCCTAGTTACAATAAACATGCACATTAGAATGTTACACTATTATCCTATTTATAATGATCCTTTACCTTAGAATATGAGTTTTTATGAATTTGTATCCTTTGTGAATTTCTGATGACAACAAATATGAGCAGAATATCATTTACAGAGACCAACACAGCAAATACTTTTTTAGAGAGATATATGAAAGTGAGATGTGTACATTTGGTAACTATTTATTTAACTTAGTTTAAACAGGGTAGTACACATTGATCTATACTGAGCAATTTCAGACTCAGCCTGGGTGAAACACAAAATATTTCACAAATTAAAAATACAGAAATGTAAGCAATAGAAAAAATATATATATATATCTATATATATCTATATATATATATATATATATATATATATGTATGTATATGCATTTGTATAGACAAATTAATACTACAAATACAAATAGTAATTTGCTTAATTATTCAAACAAATGGCAACTGACAACATCACTCAGAAGTTATAGTACAGAACTTTATTTGCTTACCTCAGGTAATCACGCCTCTTCTTGAAACAGTATCCTCAAAATTAAAACCAAGATATTCACATTTAAAGAAGAAGAAAAAAACAGCCTTCCTTTATTACCGTAGCTGTTTTTTTTTATTGGCTCTTTGAAGACAAAGAAAATTGCAAGTTGAAAACAACTAATATTTGCAACACCGCAAACCACATCACAAAAGGCACCAGCCTTCTTTCTTCATGGGTATTTCCATTTACTTCCTTATAGCACAATATCTGCTCTCAGCATTTCATAAGTACAATTAATTCATGTATTTATTAATATCTTGACAAATGGTTAATTTTAGTGAACCAAAGCATACCTTTTTATGGAAGACATGAACACAGAGTGATAATCATTTGTTTGAGCTTTACCTAGATTTTGCAGAAGATTTTGTGGATTTTGTGGCCATAGGTTCATAGGTTCATCGACAAGAACTAGGTTAGCTGCAGAGCAGCAGAGAGCATACATGTTTTTGGTGCTTGCAGATGAGAAGGCTGCAGACTATGACTTCTCAAAAGAAGGAGGGTTAAGGTTCCAGTAATATTACTAAGCAGCAAAATTAAGGGGGTGGATTGGAGCTGCTGTCCCCAAGGGATGCCACACGTCTGATGAAATGTTAAACTGAGGTTGCACATACCCGCATAGTCCCACAGCATATGTCTGACCAAATGATAAAAAATAAATAACGGCAAAAAAGTGTACTTTCAGTATAACTGTAGCCCAGTAACCCCAAAGACACATATAATAATTTGTGGTAAAATATTTTTAAAACAGGTAAACAAGTTAATGTGACCTTAGTAACAGAGCTAAACAAGAAACATGGACTAAACAAGAAATATGGACAGTGTACTACAAAGAATGGATGCAAGTATAGAAGCAGATGTTCATCATTTGATCATCACTGTAGTAACCTAAGCTATGTGGGATATATCCTGCCAATGACAGCTTCCAAAGCTTTAGGGCACCTTCTACATACCCTAGCCACTGCTCAGTCTGAGGACAGCACTATAAAGTTAAAGGAAAATTCCACATTGGAACTCAAAAAATATGTTTTTTTTTCATTGTATGTTTGTTTTGGAGCTATTTTAATGGATCAAAATAACTTTAGGTGCTTTTTCTAAAATTTTGATATCTTTTTTCTACAAAATGGTTGACAATAGGGCCTGACAAATTAACGTGATCTTGTTTTAGTGCTTTCCTTGTATCTTTAACAGAATACCTTATAAGTCTCCTTTATATTAATCATTCTAGACATAAGGAAGTAATAATGTATGCCTAGTTCAAGATGCAGATTGTAAAACTAGAATCAGAGAACATTTGTATGCCATTAGAAAACAGTACTTAATGCCTTAGCTAAGTATGTATGACAGTAGTCATACATTTAAATTTACAGCTATAGACATTATTAAACCTATTATTAGACAAGGCAATATAAGGAATAATACAGAAAAAAGAGAAATAGAATGGATTTTAAAACTTAGAGCGGACAGAAATTATGGTCTAAATGAAAGAGATTATTTTAAAATCTGCACTTAAAGTTACATTTTAGTCGAATTTGATCGAAAGTTTGTTTGTTTGTTTGTTTGTTTAATTTAACTGTGGAGGCTGCCCACTAAAGTGTGCTAGCCTGTGTAACTAATTTATCACTGTTTCTGCATTTTCTGTGTGTTTCTACCAAAAAAAACCAAAAAAATAATCCTTGTCTTCCCGCCTCTCCTCGACTAGTTTAGACCAGTTTACAGGCATTGCTGTATTCTGGGCTGTGGTGTAGTTCCTGTGTTGTCCATTACCTTACTTGGATAGAAGGAAGTTTCTTTGCTCACCAGTGGGAGTGGGGAGCCTTGAGCAGCCTACCTGTCCCTGTAGGAAGTGACCTCAGCACAAGAAGTTGTAGTAATTGGCTGTTTTGGACCATTTCTATCTCTTTTGTAGTTCACTGTTTAAAATCCGCCTATGGGCATTTTTTTCTGGCTATACTGCTCAGACAAGCTCCTCGTGGTTCTGCAGAGTGGTCCTAGCAGCAGGGAACTCAGAAAAGTGACTACTTTCTGGATTTAAGTATCTTTGCTTTTTTTTCACTTGGAATAGCTTCTGTAGCTTACCCTGAACTAGCTTGAACTGTTTTTTAACTGTTTGCTGCATCATTTTAAAATCTGCACTTAAAGTTACATTTTAGTCGAATTTGATCGAAAGTTTGTTTGTTTGTTTGTTTGTTTGTTTAATTTAACTGTGGAGGCTGCCCACTAAAGTGTGCTAGCCTGTGTAACTAATTTATCACTGTTTTTGCATTTTCTGTGTGTTTCTACCAAAAAAAAAACAAAAAAATAATCCTTGTTTTCCCACCTCTCCTCGACTAGTTTAGACCAGTTTACAGGCATTGCTGTATTCTGGGCTGTGTTGTAGTTCCTGTGTTGTCCATTACCTTACTTGGATAGAAGGAAGTTTCTTTGCTCACCAGTGGGAGTGGGGAGCCTTGAGCAGCCTACCTGTCCCTGTAGGAAGTGACCTCAGCACAATAAGCTGTAGTAATTGGTTGTTTTGGACCATTTCTAGCTCTTTTGTAGTTCACTGTTTAAAATCCACCTCTGGGCATTTTTTTCTGGCTATACTGCTCAGACAAGCTCCTCGTGGTTCTGCAGAGTGGTCCTAGCAGCAGGGAACTCAGAAAAGCAACTACTTTCTGGATTTAAGTATCTTTGCTTTTTTTTCACTTGGAATAGCTTCTGTAGCTTACCCTGAACTAGCTTGAACTGTTTTTAACTGTTTGCTGCATTATTTTAAAATCTGCACTTAAAGTTACATTTTAGTCGAATTTGATCGAAAGTTTGTTTGTTTGTTTGTTTAATTTAACTGTGAAGGCTGCCCACTAAAGTGTGCTAGCCTGTGTAACTAATTTATCACTGTTTCTGCATTTTCTGTGTGTTTCTACCAAAAAAAAACAAAAAAATAATCCTTGTCTTCCCGCCTCTCCTCGACTAGTTTAGACCAGTTTACAGGCATTGCTGTATTCTGGGCTGTGGTGTAGTTCCTGTGTTGTCCATTACCTTACTTGGATAGAAGGAAGTTTCTTTGCTCACCAGTGGGAGTGGGAGTGGGGAGCCTTGAGCAGCCTACCTGTCCCTGTAGGAAGTGACCTCAGCACAAGAAGTTGTAGTAATTGGCTGTTTTGGACCATTTCTATCTCTTTTGTAGTTCACTGTTTAAAATCCGCCTATGGGCATTTTTTTCTGGCTATACTGCTCAGACAAGCTCCTCGTGGTTCTGCAGAGTGGTCCTAGCAGCAGGGAACTCAGAAAAGTGACTACTTTCTGGATTTAAGTATCTTTGCTTTTTTTTCACTTGGAATAGCTTCTGTAGCTTACCCTGAACTAGCTTGAACTGTTTTTTAACTGTTTGCTGCATCATTTTAAAATCTGCACTTAAAGTTACATTTTAGTCGAATTTGATCGAAAGTTTGTTTGTTTGTTTGTTTGTTTGTTTAATTTAACTGTGGAGGCTGCCCACTAAAGTGTGCTAGCCTGTGTAACTAATTTATCACTGTTTTGCATTTTCTGTGTGTTTCTACCAAAAAAACAAAAAAACAAAAAAATAATCCTTGTTTTCCCACCTCTCCTCGACTAGTTTAGACCAGTTTACAGGCATTGCTGTATTCTGGGCTGTGTTGTAGTTCCTGTGTTGTCCATTACCTTACTTGGATAGAAGGAAGTTTCTTTGCTCACCAGTGGGAGTGGGGAGCCTTGAGCAGCCTACCTGTCCCTGTAGGAAGTGACCTCAGCACAATAAGCTGTAGTAATTGGTTGTTTTGGACCATTTCTAGCTCTTTTGTAGTTCACTGTTTAAAATCCACCTCTGGGCATTTTTTTCTGGCTATACTGCTCAGACAAGCTCCTCGTGGTTCTGCAGAGTGGTCCTAGCAGCAGGGAACTCAGAAAAGCAACTACTTTCTGGATTTAAGTATCTTTGCTTTTTTTTCACTTGGAATAGCTTCTGTAGCTTACCCTGAACTACCTTGAACTGTTTTTGAACTGTTTGCTGCATTATTTTAAAATCTGCACTTAAAGTTACATTTTAGTCGAATTTGATCGAAAGTTTGTTTGTTTGTTTCTTTAATTTAACTGTGAAGGCTGCCCACTAAAGTGTGCTAGCCTGTGTAACTAACTTATCAGTGTTTCTGCATTTCTGTGTGTTTCTACAAAAAAAACCCAAAAAAAATAATCCTTGTTTTCTCACCTCTCCTCGACTAGTTTAGACCATTTTACAGGCATTGCTGTATTCTGGGCTGTGGTGTAGTTCCTGTGTTGTCCATTACCTTACTTGGATAGAAGGAAGTTTCTTTGCTCACCAGTGGGAGTGTGGAGCCTTGAGCAGCCTACCTGTCCCTGTAGGAAGTGACCTCAGCACAAGAAGCTGTAGTAATTGGTTGTTTTGGACCATTTCTATCTCTTTTGTAGTTCACTGTTTAAAATCAACATTTGCACAGCTTTGCGCGGTTGTGCGCATAGCGCAGTGCCGGTTAAAGAAGGTTAAACTTTTTCTGGCTCTGCCAAGTCTGCTCTTCAAATTTTCCCTTAAGGAAGCTCTACTCTTAGTATAACCAGACTATTCACTATATTATAAGCCTAGCACTTGTTCTCAATACTTCTCTACTAAGTAAGCACTCTCGTACTAAGTAAAGCACTACATCTACTTACCACCCCTGTGAATATCCACTTCCCTTAAAGGTACAGCACTCCCTTATACTGTTCTAGCATGTCGAGTGGTAGATTACTGGCGTCGTCTCCAATTCAGCTGGTCAATCTGGGTATCTTGAGTCAATGCTACAATTGTCTCATGTACACAGACAACCCTCTCCTCCTCCCAACAAACACAAATACATGTGAGAGATGCAACTATATAGCCAAATTGGAGGCTGAACTCTCTCAACTCAGGGCTGGCATGACCAGACAGGAGGAGATGGCAACCACACACACAACAATCCCAGTCCCACATAGACCTACCACAACTGCAAACCAAACACATAAAAACACAAAGACATACTCGGAGGCTCTAATAAAAAACTTACCAAAACAACAGAGGCTCCCAAAGCAGACATCCAAAAATCCACCACCTCAAAACAAAACACATGCAACACATACTTCAATAATTCAGTGTGTCAGCCAATCACAGCCCTTAAGGCCAAACACCTTGCCTGATACACTAGTAATAGGTGACTCTATAGTCAGACACACTGATGTCCCACTGACCAGGCTGAACAAGGAGAAGGTGACTGTGAGCTGTCTATCGGGAGCTAGGATCCGCCACATAACACACGCACTCAAGTCACTCCAAAGCAAGTACAAATATGACTCCGTCATTGTCCATGCTGGTGTGAATGACCTGAGATGTACCTCCCTGGACTACATGAAAAGAGACATAGAGGAGCTCTCCGATTATGTAGCCCAGACTGGTATGACCCTGACCCTGAGCAGCATCTTGCCCTCACCAAGAATGATACCACAATACAAAGACAAGATGATCAGCTTTAACAATTGGCTCAAGTACTGGTGTCATTCTAAGGGGATCCAATGTCTGTCTGCCTGGGATGACATGTTGGACAAGCCACGCTGCTTCACAAGGGATGGCTTACACCTGTCACCACTGGGCTTCCGGATATTGGCTAAGGCTCTTGCCACCCCCATAGTGCCTTTTTTAGGCAAGGCTCAAAAGACAAACCCACCTCCTTAGAAAACAAAAATGGAAAAAAAATAAGGGTAATGCTGCTCAATGCCAGAAGTCTAAATCTTAAGATGCAGGCACTTGATGCACTCCTCAGCATGGAGAACATCGACGTCTGTGCAGTAACTGAAACCTGGTTCAAGGCTCCTGAGAGCAATCCAGCGCTACCAGGCTATACCTTGTATCATGCTTTTCGGCCCCAAAACCCAGGCTGAACCACAAAGGGAGGGGGAGTGTCCATATTCATCAAGGACACCCACACCTCCATGTTGGTAGCAACACATGAAGCATCAGAGACCATACAGGTGCAACTAACCATAGGCAAAACTGCTATACAACTGGTAGCATGATACAGACCACACTCCCAATCTCAAGAACCCCACTCAGCCTTCCTGAAGACATTGGAGGATATGAATGTATCACAAAATACCATCATACTGGGAGACTTCAACTACCCAAACATAGATTGGGTACATTATTCTAGCCCTAATACCCTAGCCCAAAGGTTCCTGGAATTCATAAATTCAAATGCACTGGAACAACTAGTCACCTCTCCCACTAGGGGAGATAATATACTAGACCTGATCATCACAAACATGGGGACAAAATGCTCCACACCGGAAGTATACTCCTCACTAGTGAGATCTGACCAGAAACTAATCACCCTGTTTATACATATCCCACCTCCACCCCCAGCACAAAAGACCACAGTGAAAAACTTCTCAAAAGCAGACTTAACTCTTCTTAAGACTGAGATGGTATCCTTTAAGCCCACTGTGCCAGTGGATACCACATCCCACAATGCCGAATCCTTCACAAATGTTTTCTATGGACATCTCCAAGAATGCATGGATCATGCAATCCCAAACAAATCCAAGTCCCTCTCCACCAAAGGTAAGCATCCTGTCTGGTGGACCTCAGCCATAAACAAATTTTATAACAAAAGAAGGAAGCTACTGCACGTCTGAGCAAAATCCCATGAAGGGAAGACATCTCTGATCAACATTAGCAGAAAACTACATTCTCTCATAAAAACATCCAAGACTAACTTTGAGAGAAAAATCACTAAGGACACTAAAGATAACCACAAAGCCTTCTTCTGCTATGTTAGAAACCTGGGTGGAAACCCTCAGATATGCTCAGAGTTGGTTCACAACAACAAAAAATACACTGAACCCACAGATATTGCCAACATTCTGGCTGACAGGTTCAGTGCAAATTTCTCCCCTCCTTCACCCCCAAAAGAAGAAATACTTATCCCAGCTGAATGTAATCTCCCTGTCATCTCAGATGTCCAAGTGAGAACCGCCCTAAACAAAGCAAAAAACACAGCATCAATGGGACCTGACGGTATCCCGGGTTGCGTGTTACGTGAACTCCAAGAGGAGCTAAACCCACACATAAAAATGCTATTTAACCTTAGCCTTACCGGGATATGTACCTGAACACTGGCGTGCAGCAACAGTGGTCCCACTCCACAAGGGGTGCCTCTACAGACCCTGGAAACTACCGCCCCATAAGCTTAACCAGCCTGGTCTGCAAAGCTATGGAAAGAATCATTATGGAACTCATAAACAGAGACATAGGGGACCTACAGACACTTGACCCCACCCAGTTCGGCTTTGTAAAGGGCAGATCCTGCTTTTTAAACCTGGTTGACTTTTTCAAAACAGTCACTAGAGACATTGATGAGGGCAAAGCAGTCCATACAGCATACCTGGACTTGGCTAAGGCCTTCGACACAATACCCCACTCAGGCATCATAGATAAGCTCAACAGCTTAAAAGTAAACCCTTATGTCACTAGATGGGTTGTAAACTGGCTAAAGGACAGAACCCATAAAGTTAAAATCACTGGAGCAATGTCAGACTCAAAGCCAGTCACAAGTGGTGTCCCACAGGGATCTGTCCTGGGACCCCTCTTGTTCGGCATTTATTTCTCAGATGTTAAAGCAAACATGGGAGGGCTGTGGCTGACAAAGTTCGCAGATGACTGCAAACTAGGCACCATAGTCGATACACCAGCAGACACACACATCCTACAAAAAGGCCTCACAGAAACGGACAACTGGTGCCGGAGTCACGGCCTTAAACTAAATGCCAAAAAATGTATAGTCATCCCCTTTGGGAAAAACAAAGTACCCACAAATTATCACATAGACAGCAACCCACTCAGTACAGAAAAAGTAATCAGAGGCCTAGGGACCCAAGTCGACAGCGACCTCTCATTTGACACCCACGTTGCCAAAGTGGTTAGAAAAACATTCTACCTTGCACACCTCATCATGAAGGGATTCACATCCAGATCCAAGGATGTCATTGTACCCCTATATTCCTCCCTCATCAGACCCATGATTGAGTACAATGCCCCGTTTGGTATGTACCTCACCTGGCATTTTCAACAGCTGGAGAGACCACAAAAGTACCTCACCAAGAGGATCAAGGGTCTCCAACATATGTCTTATTCTGCCAGACTAAAGAAACTTCAGCTCTATTCAGTAGCATACCGCCTGCTCAGAGGTGATCTCTGCCTGACGTACAAGGCCATGTCCAATCAGGATCTGATGGACAGTCTCCACCTCAAAAAATCCAAATCCATCAGGACCACGAGAGCTAAAGACTTAAACCTCGGCACAAGTATGAATAGGACATGCTGGAGGGATAGATTCATAACCCAGAGGCTTCCCATGCTTTGGAACAAGATCCCAGTTCATATTAGGCAGAGCCCCCCACTGACTCTCTTCAAGAGAAATCTTTATGAGTGGATGGGAGATCGTAAGTTTACCCCAGGGGTCACATCTGTGTCACTGCTAGACAGGGGCACAGTAAACTAATTCTATTATATAAGGGGACCTTCATTGTGTCACTACTAGACAGAGGCACAGAGGTACAGTATTCTAAATTTATTCTGTATATTTTTTGTACCATTTCATGGGGTGGCAAAAGCCACATCACTATGGCTAGGCTTACAAATGCCCCAGGGCAGATAGCCTAGTACTCTACTATAAAACTATGAAACTATGAAACTATGAAACTTAAACCCATTTTGAAAGCCCGATGAACATCCAACTGGTTTTATTAGATTAATTTATTGGGATTTATCTAAATATATAAACACAGTTTTAAATTTTACATTTTATAGTGTGACATGTATATCATAAAAAATTCTTTATACAATATGGCTAATTAAGCACTCTGTGTAGAGTTAAGGTTAAGGTATGCCTTTAATATTTGAATTACGTCATAATTGTTTTGAGTATTTAAAGCTGATTGTTTTAGTAATGTGCTTGATGGTCTGAAGAAACTACTGTGAAAGCGCTAACCTGTGCACATATTAAAATTGTTTTATAACAGAAGGAACTATCTCGTGCTTTTAACTCCGTTTGCATGGTCGCACACATCAAGGAACTGCTTGTTTTTGTAATTATCCTATTTATAATGATCCTTTACCTTAGAATATGAGATTTTATGAATTTGTATCCTTTGTGAATTTCTGATGACAACAAATATGAGCAGAATATCATTTACAGAGACCAACAGAGCAAATACCTTTTAGAGAGATATTTGAAAGTGAGATGTGTACATTTGATATCTATTTATTTAACTTAGTTTAACCAGGGTAGTGCACACTGATCCATACTGAGCAATTTCAGACTCAGCCTGGGTGAAACACAAAATATTTCACAAATTAAAAATACAGAAATGTAAGCAATAGAAAAAAATATATATATATACATTTGTATAGACAAATTAATACTACAAATACAAATAGTAATTTGCTTAATTATTCAAATAAATGGTAACTGACAACATCACTCAGAAGTTATAGTACAGAACTTTATTTGCTTACCTGAGGTAATCATGCCTCTTCTTGAAACAGTTTCCTTCAAATTAAAACCAAGATATTCACATTTAAAGAAGAAGAAAAAACAGCCTTCCTTTATTACCGTAGCTGTTTTTTTTTTTTTTTGTGATTGGCTCTTTGAAGACAAAGAAAATTACAAATTGAAAACAACTAATTCTTGCAACACCGCAAACCACATCACAAAAGGCATCAGCCTTCTTTCTTCACGGGTATTTCCATTTGCTTCCTTATAGCACAATATCTGCTCTCAGCATTTCATAAGTACAATTAATTCATGTATTTAGTAATATCTTGACAAATGGTTAATTTTAGTGAACTAAAGCATACCTTTTTATGGAAGACATGAACACAGAGTGATAATCATTTGTTTGAGCTTTACCTAGATTTTGCAGCAGATTTTGTGGATTTTGTGGCCATAGGTTCATAGGTTCATAGGTTCATCGACAAGAACTAGGTTAGCTGCAGAACAGCAGAGGGCATGCTTGTTTTTTGTGCCTGCAGATGAGAAGGTTGCAGACTATGACTTCTCAAAAGAAGGAGGGTTAAGGTTCCAGTAATATTACTTAGCAGCAAAATTAAGGGGGTGGATTGGAGCTGCTGTCCCCAAGGGATGCCACACGCCTGATGAAATGTTAAACTGAGGTTGCACATACCCGCATAGTCCCATAGCATATGTCTGACCAAATGATAAAAAATAAATAACGGCAAAAAAGTGTACTTTCAGTATAACTTTAACCCAGTAACCCCAAAGACACATTTAATAATTTGTGGTACAATATTTTTAAAACAGGTAAACAAGTTAATGTGACCTTAGTAACAGAGCTAAACAAGAAACATGGACTAAACAAGAAATATGGACAGTGTACTACAAAGAATGGATGCAAGTATAGAAGCAGATGTTCATAATTTGATCATTGCTGTAGTAACCTAAGCTATGTGGGATATATCCTGCCAATGACTGGATGATCATCCAGCTTCCAAAGCTTTAGGGCACCTTATACATACCCTAGCCACTGCTCAGTCTGAGGACAGCACTTTAAAGTTAAATGAAAATTCCACATTGGAACTCAAAAAATATGTTTTTTTTCATTGTATGTTTGTTTTGGAGCTATTTTAATGGATCAAAATAACTTTAGGTGCTTTTTCTAAAATGTTGATATCTTTTTTCTACAAAATGGCTGACAATAGGGCCTGACATACTAACGTGATCTTGTTTTAGTGTTTTCCTTGTATCCTTAACAGAATACATTATAAGTCCCCTTTATATTAATCATTCTAGACATAAGGAAGTGATAATGTATGCCTAGTTCAAGATGCAGTGGCAATAGTGCAAGTCACAGGCATCTTGCACACCTTCTGTAGCAGGAGTGCTTGTATTTTATTCCTGAATGATCATCAGAAACATTTTTCTCAAAGGCTGTTCCAAGCCATTCAAAACAATTTTACAGCTGTAACCAAAGAAGGCAGCTAAATTCCAGGCATCTGTAGAGATTGTCATTTTGTAGTTCTGTATTGTGAGTACTGGCAGACCCTCCTCAGCACTCTTCCTGTCAAAACTATAATTGTAATCCAAGAGCTGTTAACACTTTAAAGGACATGTTCTGCTATATACTAGTGCCTGCAGCAGTTGGAAGATTTTTTTTGTTATCCTGAATCTTGAAGAAATGTACTAATGTGCTAGCTATTTTTTCTCAAAAGTATTTTACAGGCACAGAATAAAAAATGTAGCTTTCTGTTCTTAAATTTGTGTTAGGAGATTTTTTTAAACTGAGGTACAAATGCCTCAATACACTAACTTTCCCATTGCTATCCCTTGATTTATGGTGCAGCATACTGACCACTTCATCAAACCCATAATCCTTGATCATGACATCAGTGTTTCTGCGTATAAGTCTAACATTTTTTATAAAACTGTTGCAGTTACAGAAAATATTACTTATAAGTGAAACACTATACACAATATGTCATCAGCTATTAGGTTTGCCATCTCTTTTTAGATGCGCAAAGTGGAATGATCTTACTGAAACTTGAGATTATGTAGAGCAAACCATACCACCATCAAATGAAAAAATGTATTTATTTTCATCTTATTACCAAGATAAAGACTGTTCCCAGGATTTAATAAAATCCATGTAGGCACCATGTAGAGCCTACATGGAATGTATCCATATACACGGCCATGGTTTCCCCTCGGCAGCATGCCATACATATTAATGATGGCACACTGCTGAGGGAGAGCCGAGGAACATGATTATTGAATCAGTGTAGGGAGAGGTGTAGCGGCTAACCATGTAGCTGATGTTTACACTCCCTGCAATCATCTGCACCATTGTGGCAATGTCATGCAGTGTGTCAAATGTTGTATATGTAAATGTTATGATGTTCTATAATGTCCTGTGTTTGATTTTTCTCTTTTTTTTCTTTAAAAAAATGCATATTTGTGCAGCATGGCACAGAGTGCAGCAATGCTCAAGCTTTACTCACATATAGACAGCAGACAGATGTAATTAATTATTTATTTATAGGTGTGTTTAAGCATGTTTGCATGGTGCAGCATGATGCTCAGCACTGCTAACAGGTAGCTCAGTGGTATATTTGAAGGTATACCAGATTTCTTAATATCCACATAGCTTAATGGGTAGAGCTGCAGCTTTATGTGTCGTGGGTCCTAGGTTTGTATACATTGAAGGAGAAACATGTATGTACTTTTGTTCTACATGTGATAAACACAATTTTAAAATATGGCTTCTCTGCACTCTGCTGCACTTCACTGGGTTCTGCTCTGCTTGTGCTAAAATCTGCTAAGCACCGTATAAAAATGGTAACAGCTGCCAATGTTGGCATGGTGCTCAGCTTCACTCAAACCACAATTGTGTGTGTTTGTATACTGCTCAGCTCTGCTTGGCTGATTTGTGCACTGCTAAGCAACATGGCACTTTTTTGAATGGTGTGCAGTGATGTGTAAGGACAGGGAAGCAGCCTATATTAAGTGCAATAGGTGGGAATCTACATCATTCTTTGGAGTCTTATCTACTGTAGATATGGCTGGCTGTGCAGGAGAATGTGCACACTTTCGGATACAGAGGCAGGGCATTCTGGAGTCCAGGGTCATGGTTAGGCTCCTTGTTAAAATGTATGATGATAGGCTGCTGCAGGGTGGTTTCCATGACTCAGAGTGTAAGGGAGAGGCATGAGACCGGTTGGCCAGAGAACTCATCAGTGTTACTGGTATCCCCTACACAGGTGAGCAATGTTGTCACCACAATGATGACCTGAAAAGGCAAAAGAGTGCAACCTTGAACACCTGGGTCCAAGAAGCAAGGACAGGGGAATGCCCCACAAGTATGTAAGTATGTTTTCTGCTGTCTTAACAAAATGCAAGCTGAATATCTGCAAAACTAGTACACATAATGGTGTTCTTCTCTCCCAACAGCTGCAGCTAAGAGGGCTCACAATGTCGAGTCCCATGTAGAGCACTTCACCAGGTTGCACTGTGAGTGCGGTGTGTACAAATGTATTATGCTAACTGTAGTGCAATAAGCAAGAAAGAGTAAAGCATTAACTGCAGTAAAGTATATACAATAAAGTCTGCAGTGCAATAATTGTGGAAGTAGAGCTGTAGTGCAATAAATGAATAATAACAACTATAGTTCAGTAAAACAAGAAACAATACCAATAACAGCAAGGAGAATGTTGTACATCAGGATTGTCTTGTCATAACCATTGCAGTACAGCTGTATGCATCGAGTCTGTAAGGTAAGGATACTGCTGTCAAGTATAACACTGTAATAGCTGTAGAATGTAATTATAATGGCTGCAAACTGTATTGCTTAACTCATAGTACTGTTCAAGGCTGTCTATAGGTCAATATTGGTCACATAATGCTCTGTCATCCACAGACATCTGGTAATAAAGGTATATGATTGAGGTAGCCGACTCCATGAACTAATATTGTTTGTTGACTTCACAGGTATTTCAAACCACTTAATCAAAACCCCTTTACTGAAAAACAAATAGATGAGCTCTTTCACCCTTGAAAGAGCTTCATCATATATATTTTTTCTCCTAACATATACCTAGCTGGTACTATTTTTTCTCCTACATTTACCTAGCTGGTAGGGATCCATGGTTTGTAGGCAAGAAAGCTCTAAAGTTGTTGTGTCATAGCCACTGACTTCATACTTCTCTGCTTGAGCTCTACAGTGCCTAGGGTACATGGAAGGTGCCCTAAAGCTTTGGATGCTATCTGGTCATCAAGTCCTTGGTAGGGTATGTCCCATATAGCTTTGGCTACTGTAACACTGAACTATTTGAACTTTTACTGTAATGGTAAGTTTACTTACACAACTGTACTTTCTTGATCACAGCTATAAAGCTAAGGGGAAAAAAGTATCAATTGATCTGCTTTAGTCATGTAGAGTTGGTAGAAAAAGGATGAAAACATTGGAGCCTAGTCATATATTTCTGCATTGCTGGATGTAACTGAAAAACAAAGGGTGAATTCTGTCTTTCTAGCAGGAAGAAGTAACACATAGTAGTGGGTTTAGAAGACAAGCATGAGAAAAGTGGCCCAGTTAGAATGGGACCAGATACAAAGTAAGACGCTGATGCATGTGTATAACTGGAAGCACTTAAGGAAATGGCTGTTTAGAGTTATGTGGGTGGAAAACAGGTGAAAACAAGGCAACTGGCAACCTGTATCAAAAGAGGGAACAGCCAGTGTGACTTGAGTGGTGAGGTCTGGCAGAGAGTACTAATATGTTTCAGTAA
Source organism: Protopterus annectens (assembly GCF_019279795.1). Classification (NCBI taxonomy): domain Eukaryota; kingdom Metazoa; phylum Chordata; order Ceratodontiformes; family Protopteridae; genus Protopterus; species Protopterus annectens. The sequence continues at coordinate 1,587,393,457 of NC_056744.1, forward strand.
CAGATTAGGTCTTGATCTAGTTGTGCAAGCTGAAGAACTAGGGCTCAGTAACAGAGGTGAAGTTCAGAGCCCTAAGTATGTTGGGAAATCATGGGAAAAATGTGATGAGTTTTGTCAAAGGGATGAAGGAACAGGTAATCTGAGTGAATTGTCCTACTCATGAGGTGAGAAAGAAAGGAGAAAGAGTGTGGGCCCAGTGATTTGATGAGGAACGACAGATGAAGAGAGAATAACTTTGCTCAAATGAATAGTAGGATATTTGGAAAACAAGGGCATAGTCAGTGTAACTAAGAAAACATGAAAAGTAATGCTGTGGGAGTAATGAACAAAACAGCAAATGGTGTGTATTTCTTATCATCTGTGGAACAGTAGAGCAGAATGTGGTGATCCGTGATAGATGTAATACAGTAAAAACTAATGGTAGCTCATCTTGCTTATGGGCATCAAAGAATGTTTTGACCTTCCCAGTTCATGAACATAATTATGCAAAGAAAGCAAGTTGTTGCATTCTAATAGAGGGATCTGTTCATGTATTTCCCTCATTACTCTAAACCTGAACTCCAACAAAATAACTGTTTTACTCAGTGTAGGTAATTTCAACTTCTTGGTTTAAAAGTCAGATACTCAGGTTATTATATATTTTTATAGTAACAACATTCACTTTGGCGAATCATTATGTTAAGATATTGGGTGAGGCAAGGTGATCATATTTTTCCTAAACTAATAGTAACATGCACACATGCACATTGTGATGCCTTCTTCTGCCATCGGGCATCCCTCCTGGGTTATTTCTGAGCTGAGAGTCCGTTAAATACAATAAATGATAGCAATGCTGTCTGCCCATAAATCCAGAGATTGTTGCAGTTGTTATATGGAAGACATGATATGCAGCACTTACCAATGATTTACTTTCATATTGCATGGTTTCTTTGCTTAGACTATCTAAAACAGCATGGCATTTCTCTATTCACACCCCACACTCACACTGCAGTTGTTCAGACTTTATACTGATAATGTTATTTTGGAGCATAATATAGGAAAAAGAGAGGCACTCATACACTTAGTTTATGTTGTCTATCAGACATACATCTGATTTAAAGTAATGTGGATTTTTGTAACTGTACACTGTAAAAATGAATGCGGCAGCCTTGTAGTTTGTATGTCTGGCTTCATGGCACATAAGGATGGAGCCCTTACTGTGACCAAGGTTACCAGGGTTTGAGTAACATCATCAGTACTTGAGGTGCCAAGCAACGATGGGGGGAGTGAAGGGATGTGGCTTGCTTGCTTCTGCCAAAGGAAGGAAGGGAGGGAGGAGTATGCACACACTCAGGAGCCACAGGACAGGGTAATCTCCCTGGCTGGGATCAGAGAGACCACTGCTTATGCTGGAATGGTAAGCTATAGGGTTGCTTGAAAGCTAATTCCCTTGTGGGAGTGAATGGGATCTTCTTGACAATCAGTCCATTGCATGTCTGGGTGCATGTGCAGTTCATTGCATGTCTGGGTGCATGTGCAGTCCATTGCATGTCTGTGTGCATGTGCAGTCCATTGCATGTCTGGGTGCATGTGCAGTCCATTGCATGTGTGGGTGCATGTGCAGTCCATTGCATGTGTGGGTGCATGTGCAGTCCATTGCATGTCTGTGTGCATGTGCAGTAAGAATGAGGAGGAAATTTAAAAAAAATGCACAAACCAGCACTGATGGCTGCATAGATGATGGTCCCCTCCATCAGTCAGCTCCTGCTTGGTAAAGGAAACAAATGGGTTAATATCCCAAGGGAGGGTGTAATGGCCAGCAGGCAGCTGGTTAAAAGAGGCGGACAAAATATGTTGTATCTATGTGGGAATTGAGTATCCATGAACATGCTTAGCTTCTAGAGCTCTAAGTTCCAGTTGGTCCTAGAGTTCAAACTTGTATCTGATATCAAGAATGCATATTAAACTTTTACATTTTGGAATATGTTATCATTCTTAACAAGACACTCAATCTACAGACTGTTATAAAGTTAAGTCAGTCTGTTCAGTGAAAAAAAAAATCAATTTGGAAAACTTTCAAGTCAGGCATACAATGACGAGAACAGGTAGTGAGACACAAGAGTCAGGTTTTTTAGTTGCTGCAGCAAACCTTGATGAAGATTGGAGGTACAGCACCTTTAGAGATGTTGGGGGCACATTTCCAGATGTCTGATAGATTTTGTAATTTATCTTGCCTCACATTATGGCATTGGGGGTTGGCATAATGGTTAAGGTGTTTACCCTTCAAACATAAGGCACAGGATTTGATTTGCATGTTTGGGAAACATTGCTAGCTTTAAAAGATAATCCTAGTTGTTAGCTAAGTAATTAGATGTGAGCATTTGAGAAGAGCTTAAAAATCTCCTAGGTATTATGATGACACAGCACTGGGATGTCTTAAACTCTTGCTTGACTCAGAATATGATTAAAACAGAGAAAAAATGCTGGCTTTTGGGGAACCTGGGATTTGAGGAGATTCACAGTAATGGCTGATGAGGAGAAAAAAACAAACAAACAAAAAAAACAGCCTCTCTCACATAACCCTTTTTACAGGATACAGAGAATCTTAAAGGGTAGCGGCATAACACAGCTACAAGCTTCTAGATGCATAGTGCATGATCATATGTTTGACACAATAAAGCCAGTACCATGATGTAGAGTGATAAAGCCCAGACAATCCAAGTTTAATTAGTAGGTCTTACTCTTGCTGGCACTGGTGGAGGAAGATGGTTGTGTCCTTCCTGGAGGGATGACTTGGTGGAGCAGTATGCACATAGTCAAAATCCCTCAGAGGAGTGGAGGCATTGTACTGCATTGCGGTGGGCATCTTAGAGGCAGGCTTAAGATGCACCAATGCACCATCTGGTGATAGTCCTCATTAGGAAGTACATGGAGGCATGCACTCATAGAGGAGATACATTGTGAAGCCCCCACAGTGATAGAGGTAGTCCACCCCTACCAAAAGATGGGCTTAGAGACTTAAAAATGGCTCTTATTGCTGGGATGGTACTGACAGCACATACCCTAGGGGATCTGGGCATTTCCTTTCACTAAAAAGTGAATGAGCTCAAGTCTGATAGGGGGAGGCTTTTTGGGTGGCAGGCAGTGGAAAAAAAGAACTTAGAAAAAAATGTATGTGGATAAAAATATTAAACAGTACCCTTTAGATACATAAGGAAGTAATATATAGAACTTGCAGCTAAAAACATTATGAGTAGGGTATACAGAATCCCCCTGTGAGACAAGAACTTAAATATGCCAAGGCACTTTAGATTCACATTTTTACAGTTACAAATGAAAGACTCTGTTCTTAATAAAACAATGAATTTGGTATTGGTGGTTTTATATCCTTTACCTGTAGGAGGCAAGACCTACCCTTCTGTACTGAAGTAATTCTGAGCCTGCCATGGTCTTCATCTGATTTGCCTACTTTATCTGAAGACTCCCCCTGTCCATATCCTTGATCCTTTGTGTAGCATGACTTTATATTTCTATAAGTGATGCTCCTTCTGTCTTCCCTCAGGGCAGTTCCATAAAGGTGGTATGCACAACAACTTCCTTAATCCTTGCATCATACCTTCCAGCCACATTCATTCATTCCATCTCCATGTTTCTTATTCCATCAGCTGCTCAGACATATTATAACTAATTTCTGTGATTACTGGAAGAAACTCACCCCCCACATCAATGGTCATATATGTTCATAGGTTCATAAGTATTTACTAGGCTAATGACCACAAGGGCCTTTTTAAGCCTAGCTGTGCATCCCAAATCTCTGACAAGTTCTGATACCCTTGGTAAGTATAAGCAGAGGTTTGGAAAATAAAACAGTTGCAGCCTGGGAGATAAACCAATTACAGGTTGCCTGTGTCCATTAAAGATATAGGTGCCAAACCAGGGATCAATTTCCTGTTCTCCATCCAATTGTCCTAGTTGCACTTTAATTGGGTCAGTGAGGAACTCTGCTTTACGTGGATGGGGAGCCTGTTCCATAGACAAGGTAGTCTGTGGGATACACACCTGTCTCTCCAGCAGGTCCTATTTAGATCACAGGCAAGGTTTAAGTCTTTAGAATGGGTAATTATGGTGCTGTTTCTTTTGCAGATATGCAGGAGGACCATCAAGAGTGGGGTCTGACAATGCCCTGTATGCCAGGCATAGATCTCCCTTCAAAAGCCTGTAGGAGACAAAATACAGGGATAGGGCCTTGATGCGGTCTGCATAGGACATTTTACTTATGCCCTGTATTCTTTTAGAGAGGAACCTTTGTGGGCGTTCCAATTGTTGGATATGCCTGGTTAGGTACATACCAAAGAGGGCATTGTACTCAATGACAGGTTTGCTGAATGCCAAATACAATGGAACAATGACTTCCTTAAACTTAGATGCCATACCTTTGTTTATAAGCTGTGCCGCATAGAATGATTTCCTCACTGCTGTAGACAGGTGATGGCCAAAGGCTAGATTACTATCTATGTGTGTGTTTTCAATAGGTTTGTAACCAGGGGTTGATGACTTCCCTGAGGATACTATTATGCATTTCTTGGCATTTAGTTTTAGTGCATGGCAGGTCTGCTCTCCTTTTTATGTGACATTCTTTAGTTACGGCATTTCTTCCAAAGCTTTTTACATTATGACATTTTTACTAAATGTGTATGCATTTGCATCCACTTTAGACATCACCAGCAGGCCTGCATAAGGAGAACCCCCTCCATTCTAGTATGTGTGTTAGCTGTTGGGTTTTTTTATTTGAAGTTAGGATCCAAGTCAACCTTTGAATATTCCTTGGTATCATAGGCACTTTCTTCAGTCCCCTCGTCTAGTTTTCTGTCATGTTACTTTCCCTTGGAAGGTGTCAAATCAGTGTTTTTTTTTTTGGGGGGGGGGGGGTTAATGATCTTGCATCTCTCTTCTAACTGATTAGCAGTTGTACCTGGCTGTAGTGTATATCCTTATATGACATACATATTCACTGCCTTCATCTGTGGTCATGCCGACAATCACTATTCAGTCCTTTCTGATGCAATACCTGGCTGTGATCTATGTCTTTATATCACGTACATCATCTCAGCTCCCCTGGCTGATCCAAGTCACATTTCCTTCTCTGAGATATCAGAACTGTTTGCCCTTTGAAAAGGTATTTCCTTTCAAACCATTGTTTAGTTTAGCCCATCTAATACTTTTTGGGAAATCATCACCAAGCCACTGATAGGCATTACAGCCCTGTAGCTAATTCCTAGTGATGTCTGTCTAATTTGTATTATCTTTTCTTATAACCATCTAAGACTTCTTCAGACCTTTCACTTTCCTTTTGAGAGGCTGTAACCTATGTATACTTTTTCTCGAAACCACTATTAGCAAATGTTATGCAGCTTTTGTTTCTCAAAAGCTTCAGAATTGCTGCTGAAGCTTGATAGTGATTTTCTAGATTTAACAAAACAACACGTAAAAAGGTAACATAGAAAGATGTCATAGGTAAAAATACCAAAAAAGACCCAGCAAACAAAAGGCTTCGCTGAGTAATACCTTAAATCTCCTGTATAGATGTTCAATGATAAACATGCACGTGAACCCTTAAGAACATGCACATGTTTCAGCTGCATGGTTTCTGAATGCACACACTAACTTTTTATAATCATTTATTGAGACATTCAGGCCAATAAAGCCAAACCACACTAATATGTTTTGAATGTGTTCGCTTTGAAGTTTTTTTTTCTTCTGTATAACCTTTCTACTTGTTGCCCTTTTGGGAAATGTTGTAGTTACCCTAATGGTATGGACATACGGTTAATAACTTCATAGGTGTTTACTAGGCTAACAGCCACTGGGGCCTTTTTAACCCTAGCCATGCATCCCAAATCTCTGACAAGTTCTGGTAGCCTTGGTAAATGTAAACAGTGGGTTGAGGAGGAAACATTTACAGGCTGCCTGTGACCATTAGAAACATAGGGAGTAATTAATAAACTGATTGCTTTCAGAAAATCCAGACTATTCACTTACATTATGGATTTATCAAGCAAGTCCTTCTTATTTGTGAAAAGTATAGAAGAGCAGGAATGTATACCAGCACAGGTTTGGGACACCCTTTTGATTAGTTCTAATTCTACTGGTATTATTCACTGTTATCATAGTCCAAGTATGGATTCATTATCACATTGTCAATTTCTTAAGATTTTACAGTCCATCGTGACACTTAAGGCTGTTATATTAATATGAGACTTTTGTTACCAGAAATTAACTGGAGTAATTACACATCTAACATGAATCTAAAGAAACATTTGTGAAAATAGTCTTGCAGCAATAATTACTCAGCTTGTTATGGAGGAAACCAGAGGTATCAATACATCGCATTTGGTACTCACTGACAATCCTCATACTGTAGGGGATTTAAGTGGAGAAACTCCTTTAGGTCTCTCTGACCATGACTCTTTAAAATTTTAATTCTAGTCAACAGAATTTTTTTTAAGTAATTATGGAAATTTGACTATAAGAATATGATAAAATCATTACATTTTACTAACTTGCACAGTTAGGAATCAGCATATTAGAAGGTCAACTTAGGATGGATGGTTTGGAAACAAAGCCAGAGAGGAAAGACTGCATTGGTTGGGATATGTGCTGAGGAGGGATGCTGGGTATATTGGGAAAAGGATCCTAAGGATGGAGCTGCCAGGTAAGAGGAAAAGGGGAAGGCCTAAGATAAGGTTTATGGATGTGGTGAGAGAGGATATGTAGGTGGTTGGTGTGACACAGCAAGATGCAGAGGACAGGAAGAAATGGAAACAGATGATCTGCTGTGGCAATCCCTAATGGGAACAGCTGAAAGAAGAAAAATACTTGCTCTTTCATGTATGATTTAAACTATGGATATAATATATTAAAGGATTTATTAATTGATAGTGTTATCCTCTTCTCTTGAGAATACACATAAAAATCAATTTCCTTTCTGGTAGAACTCCAAACTTTGTACATTATACAGGAAAATTATAAGAAAATACAAAATGTACATGGAATGTCCTATAGTGCAAAATAAAAGAGTTTTTAAACATTTTGCAAATAATTTAAAAATAGAATTATATTTGAGAAAATAAGGTTTGAAAATAGTCTTGCTCAGGACAACATTAACAAGAACTTATACAGGTACATCAACAATATGAGATGCTGAACTTAGTACAGAACAATAATATCACAATTTATGACCTCCTATACTATTGCCAACCTGTTACAGTCTCTTTGCTACTTTATTTGACAGGAATATTAATGCTAAACCATCTAGTAAGAAGTAAATACCCCAGAAAGAACATTATAACTAAAAAAATAAAATAAGGAACTCTACATCTATGGGGCTGGACATGATCCCTTCAACACAGATTTTGACTATTAAAAGTAATTTACTTACAGTACTTAATATTTTATAAAGTACTGAAAATTGACACTGTGCCTGACACATTGAAAGTTTCCCAAATAACACCTATCCATAAAAAGGATAACAAAATGTGGTTAACAATTATAGGCTACTTAGCCTTACTTGCATTCTGGATAAATGTTATGAAAGATGTATTGCTGAAATATTAGACAACCATGACTCATATTTGGCAATACGTGATTTCAACCAACATGGGTTTTTAAAGGTAAATCATGCCTCACATGTTTTTATGAACAAATTACCTGGGCTTTGGACTTGGGACTTTCTTGTGGTGTGATCTATTTAATTCTGGTGTAGGCCTTTGATTGTTCTTCACATGATTTAATATTCAAATGTTTCTAAAATGCAAAGATAAACAGTTTAATACTAAGGTGGATTATGGGATGGTAGACCAGCAGGTATCAATGTATGACCATACAGGGCATAAGATCAGAGCATCTGCCAACTTGCACAGGAGTACTGGTTTTATTTAATAATGTTTTGCTACCATCCCAAGATCTAGAATATGATGGATAAGCAGATTTGCTGACAGCTGTAAGGCAGCTGTTATTGCATAACAAGAATCTGATATTGAAAAAATCAAGTTGTAACATGAGCCACGCTGATAACTGGGCAGAAACCAATGGACTGCGTTTCAGCCATTTTAAGTCCAAACACTGGACCCTACCCAGTTCAGCTTTGTTAAGGGCAGATCATGCCTCCTAAACCTGGTGGACTTCTTTGAGACAGTTACCAAGGCTATAGACGAGGGAAAGGTGGTACACACAGCCTACCTAGACCTTGCAAAGGCTTTCAACACCATTCCCCATTTTGGTATTATAGACAAGCTCACCAGCCTGAACATAAACCCCTATGTCACAAGATGGGTTGCCAATTGGCAAACAGACAGAACCCACATGGTGAGAGTTGCGGGAGCTAGGTCTGACTCTAAACCTGTTACAAGTGGCATTTCCCAGGGCTTAGTCCTAGGACCCCTCCTGTTTGGCATATACTTCTCAGAGATACAGACAAGCACAGGAGGACTATGGCTGACCAAGTTCTCAGACGACTACAAACTAGGGGCTATAATTGACACAGACATCCTCCAAAAGGGTCTCACTGAGACGGATACCTGGTGTCAAAATCATGGCCTAAAAAGTGCATAGTTATTCCCTTTGGAAATAACAAAGTGCCCACAAACTACCACATAGGTGGTAGTCCCCTAAATATGGAAAACATAATAAGGGATCTGGGGACCCAAGTAGATAGTAATCTCTCCTTTGATAATCACATTGCCAAAGTGGTTCGAAAATCCTTCTATGTGGCCCACCTAATCACAAAAGGGTTTGCATCTAGATCTAAAGTGGTCATTGTGCCCCTCTACTCATCACTCATCAAACCCATCTTAGAGTACAATGCCCCATTTGGGATGTACCTTACAAGACACCTACAACAGCTGGAAAGACCACAGAAGTACCTCACCAAGAGGATCACTGGCCTCAAACAGATGCCCTATGCAGCTCGACTGAAGAAACTCCAGCTGTACTTGGTTGCATACTGCCTGCTCAGAGGTGATCTCTGCCTGACATACAAGGCCATGTCCAACCCAGAATTGATGGACATGCTCCACCTAAAGAAAACCTTATCCCCTCGAGCCACACGCTCTAGGGATCTAAACCTCACCACAATAATAAATAGGACATGCTGGAGGGATAGATTCCTGTCCCAGAGACTTCCCATGCTTTGGAACAAGATTCCAATTTACATTAGGCAGAACTCCTCACTAGCACTTTTCAAGAGAAACCTTGACGAGTGGATGGGAAACAGAAAATTTACCCCGAGCTCTGTTGGACCGAGGCACAGGGAGCTAATCTAAGGGGGCGGCGAAAGCCAACACATTCTGGCTAAGCTTATAAATGCTTTTGGGCAAATAGCCTAGTACCTACCAATGAATCTATGAACCTATGTACTTTGAAAAACCTGGGTCTGTAACTGCCTGGATCAGTGGAGGGTCCTCCCATGTGCATGGGATGACTGTTGCTGTTCTCTACCTACTTGGTACAATGCCTGTGGTGAGGCTGAGATTAAGAAGTGTTGTTAGGTGTTTAGCTTATTGTGTTTCTTGCCATTCAGGATGCATCAAGGGATATTGTTAGGACCCATCTATGCAGTATTGTTAGGTTTTGAATGTGCTTTTAGGATTTGGTCATATGCAATAGCTAGATGGACATCAGTTTCAGGTATTTGTTGTGAGATAGGGGAGGAAGGGGTAAAGTTTGATTTGAATTTATCAGAAAGTAGGTTCACTGTATCTTCATCTTCAGTAATGGTGGTATTACTCACAATCAGCTCAGCATGTTGTGTTGTGCTCCTGAAATTATGGATATAACTAAAACAGACCATGTGGTTATTTTTATCTTGTATGTCTATCTCTACCTCAAACATGGCTTGGGCAGATTTAATTAGGCACCTGAGTTGCTTGTTTAATTTAATGATAAGAGCTCTATTATTTTGGGAATTACACTTCTTACTGTTGGTGAATATTTCTTCCTTTTATTATGCAGTTTGATATTAATAGTTTCACCATGAGGGGTTATTTCTGGGTTTGTCCCGCTCCTGTTTCTGCAGGGAACAGCTGAATCTCTGCAGCTGTTTAAATGCTGATAGAGTTCAGATAGGGTCTGGATTTGGTGTAAATGTGTTAACACTCATTTTTTTCGTCTATAATTTCTATTACTTGATGTGATAATTTTATATGTAAGCTTAGGCTGGAGCTTTTTTTCCCTGGGCCTCAGCTGAAAATGAGCACTGTCCCAATCAGACTATCCCAGCAAACAAAGGTAAAATAAAATAAAATAAATAAATAAATTTGAAACTTGCCAAAGTATTCCTTAGGAGTGGATAGTTTATTTAAGAAACATTTTTAAAGGTACCTTGGCTGGGGGGAACCACTGGTTTTAATTTCATTTTGAATTATAAACATTATGATCAGACCTAACAAGGGACAGTGATATGCAATGGGTGGTGCAGGATACCCCCATATTGGTAAGGACAATGTCCAACATGTTGTTTCCTTTAGTCAGTACTCTTAATTATTCCAGGATATTTGCATTGACAAAGTCCAGAAATCTGGGTGCATTAGTGGTGGTGTACATTTCCCATTCAAAAGATGGGTAATTGAAATTACCTCGGAAGATGGTACTGGGATTAATATTGAAATACTCTAGCTTTATCATGTGGTAAACTGACCTTTTCTATCTTCTTTTGATAGCTTTTTTCCCTGCGGACTATCTGACTAGGTGCAGTGACAAATCTGTTTGCTGCATTATCCCTTTCCCTGTGTATAAGCACTTGCAATACTAGTTTAAAATTATTCAAACCTGTACACCTCTCCCTTGTAGTACAAAACAAATCTCCAGAATTAGTATTTGCAAATATTTTAGATAGAATAGTGAGCCTAAAAACAACTGTTCCCCTTAGGTAGTTCAGATCATAATGCCTATGAGCTCACAGTAATTACAAATTCACATTTAAAACATTAAGCTTAGATTATTTTTGATAAAATCAAATTATTTTGTTAAACTCATAAACTCATTTGATCTGTCTATGAAAAGTCTTGATTATTTGATTAGTATGTGGGATACTTCTGAGCACACATGCTGCAAATATTTCAATCAGTGTAGGCAAAGTATAACCAAGAAATATGTGACCTGCTCAACTCCTTGGTGGGGCATAACACAGTCTAAATTATTAAAGAAGAAAAGAAGACGTTTAATATATAGAAAAAAATATAAGTAGCAAAGCTAAAGGAGCTTATAATTTAGTTATTAAGAAATTGAAAAGCTTGTTACTGAGAGCTAAATATAAGTATGAAGAATATATTTTGTCTAATGTCTCAACAAAGAAATTTTATTCTTATGTTCAGAAATTTAAAGGTGAAAAAATGGAGTGTTCTCTATTATTGAGAATAAAAAGTATTATATAAAAGAGTAGAACTGGCTGAGGTGTTTAATAAACATTTTCTTGTGAGTGAATCCACAAGGAGGGGGTTAATTGTTGTGTTAGGGATATTTTTGAGGAAAATATTTACAAATGTCCATTCATTTAATTTGAACACTGTAAGAAAATTGTTGAGCTGCATAAGTGAGGACAGTTCTTTGTGTCCCGACCAATTACAATGTAATTTTTGTGTTACAGTTACTTACACTAAATATATTTCTCCAGTTATTACATCCTTCTTTAATATATTTCATGGTTATGTCCCTTTAAGTTGGAAGTGTGCAGATGTTATTCCTGTTTACAACTGTGGTTCAGTGAAAAAGATCTCCAGTTGTAGGCCAATTAGTCTAAATCCCTTGGTGGGTATGAGTTTTGAGAGATATTTAATATCCATATTGGCTACTGATTTAAAGGATTGTCTGCTGGATCACAACATTGTTTTACATATAATAGATCTGAATTTACTAATTTGATAACTTTTTATGACTTTGTTACTTTAGTCTTGGATCAGGGTATATCCGTTGTTGTGATGTATTTATATATATATATATATATATATATATATATATATATATATATATATATATAGATATAGATATATATGTACATATCTTTTTAAGGCTTTTGACAGTATTCCACATAATGCAGTTTTTGGTGCATGCAAAAATAGCTGATAAACTGATAAATCCGTACATTGTAAGTTTGGTCTCAAACTGGCTGAATAGGAAGAAGCAGCAAGTTAGAATTAAAAATTATCTATCTTAATAAAAAAATGAAGTAATGAACTAGTCTCCCAAATACAGTCCAACAGTGTGGAGGGTCTGAAGAAGTTTAATACTTTAATAAATGAAAGCGCTTGCCAGCTATTTTATCAATGTTTTTATCGCTTAATAAAAGGGTTTTATTATTCCTCCGCTTCCTTTGATCATTCTTGTAACATTGTTGGAGTGTGTTTGGGAGACTAGTTCACTAATTCATTTTTTATTTAGTTTTTGTGTTTGTTTTCACTTTTGGTAATTATTTGTCTTACTTGGTTGACATGCTTAAAGGGGTCCTACAAAGCTTAGTACTAGGCCCAGTGTTATTTAATATAGTTTTTATTTTCTTACATACAAAAGCATTCCTCTATCTGGATGGCAAAACAGGCTGATGATATTAAATCTGGGCAAGTTATAACATCATGAAGGGATATAGAAGAATTTGATCTATACTTGAGTAAAGTACATTTTGGTTAAATTATAATGGGAAAAATATTAATAAAGATAAATGTGGGGAGTCCTTAATTTTGGCAAACCTATTGTTAATGTCAAGGTGAAATCATGTACTACAGTTTTATCAAATTTGTCCTAATATAAGGATTTGTGCATTAGAATTTATAATCATTTTAAATTTAGATCACATGTCCAAGTAATTAAAACCAAAACACTGAAAGCTGCAGCATTAATTTTAAGAGCTTTGTTTCAAAGAATACAGAATTATTTTTAAAATGATTCATTACATATGTTCAGTCTATTATTGAATATAATATGATGTTTTGTGTATATACCAAAGGGTGGTTATTCTTTTTGGAAGGAATATAGAGGAAATTTACAAAGAGATTTTCTGGGTTGAAAATATTCCATATCAAACTAGACTGAAAGTTTGTAGTTTTTTTCCCATAATTTATAGATTTGTTTATGCAAGGAAAGTTGTGCCAGTTTATCAGGCATTAAGGAATGATGAACTCTGATTATTACTAAACACTGAGCTTATAGATTCTGTTCAAATTACTATGAGGTGTAACTAACTATTCATCTAAAGTTGGAAGATGCTAGAACAAAGTATCTACCACTTTTATGGTGTGTATATGGAAAAAACTTCCTCTATTAATTAGACAGTCTTAATTATTATACCTATTTATAAACTTCTTAGTAACTGGGTTGATACTACGGTTTATGCATTTATACTGGAGTCTGTGTTTTGATTGGCATTTTGCCCCAATGCAGATTTTTTTCAAACTAGTGTAATTATGGGTATGTATTCATTAATGGAAAAGAAAATAAAGTGTAATAACAGTTTATATTGTAATTATTGTGTAGTATATATAAATATTTTCTTTTTAAGAATTTTCATTCATTCCAGCATTATATAAGTTGTTCAGTTTCTGCCTTCTCTTTAACCTCACTCATAGGATTATAGGATATTACTAGTTTAACAGTCCTAGAGCCTTTTTAAGCCTAGCCATTCATGACACAATTTTACCAGTTATCAATGCTGTGGGCTAGAATGGCTTTAGTGTATGCTTGTGCATTAGGGCATCTACAAACTGTCCATGGCAATATGGGCCACGGGTGAATTTGCAATTTCCCATCCATTGGTCCAATTTACATTTGAATAGCATGAGGGAAGAGCTCTGTTCCACATGAATGGAGAGTCTGTTCCAGAGAATGGGTAATCTCTGTAAAACCTACCTGTCTCTCAAACATGTTTTGTTTATATAACAAATGAGGTTTAGTTCCTTAGATTGGGCAATTCTAGCGCTGTTTGTTTTGCAGATGTGTTACAGATTCATCAAGACTGGACTGGAGAAGGCTTTATAGGTTAGGTATAGATCATACCTCAATAGTCTCTAGGAGACCATGTACAGGAACAGGGCTTTGAGATGGCCCAAACAGGGCATATTATTTACATCCTGTAATCTTTTAGTGAGGAACATGTGGTCGCAAATACCAGGTCAGGTACATGTTGAAGGGTGCATTGTACTCAACTATCTGTCTAATGAGGACTGACTATGATGGCATTATGATTTTTTCAGATCTGGATGACATGCCCTTCCTTATAAGTTGCACCATATAGAACGATTTCATCACTACCATGGACACATAGTAATTAAAGTTCAGATTACTGTCAACCTGAGTTCCCAACTCCCTTGCCACTGGGTCGACTGTTAGGGGTACCATTGGGTCTACTCATTCTTTCGAACAGTATTCTGCATATATTGCATAAATTATATCTCATAAATTCCATTCCATTATATAGATTTCTTCTTTCCCTTTTCTAAAGATCCCAAATGCATTTCTTTTATATCATTTACATCTTGATTTCAAATTTATAGAAACTGCTTTTTTTTGTAGCCAGTAATATTAAACATTGTATACCCTTTTTTATGTCTAGGTAATTCAGATCATATATCCCAGCGCAAAAGAATAATTTCCTTAGATACAACCAATTGTTTCCCCAACTTTTGAGTCAAGGTATTCTTGTGGAATTTTTAAAATCTTCTAACTCATTATATATCATATACATATAAGCATTTTCTTCCAATTATTGTATGGAGATTCATTGAAAATTCATAAATTCTTTCATAAATCCTGCTACTCCTTCTAGGACTGGCTCATACCAATATCTAAATATTTTGTAGTTCTACTGATTTTGTATTGTAAACTCTTTCTATTAGCTGAATAACCCAGCCCATACATAAATAGTACAGATGTGGGGCTACATATCTGACATCATTGTACTAGTCTGAACTTCCCAGACCTCCTCTCTCCCTTTCATGTGTATTACTTTATTCCAAAACACTCTGGGCTTATTTCCATCCCATATAAATCTGGAAGCCGATTTATTCACTCATTTCAACATTCCCTGTGGTTGCTTCACTGGAAACACTATGTATAAAATTAAGGAAAAATGAACATGTTCAGTGCTTGTGTCTTGTTCATTTCCAAAAATAAAACGTTTTCTTGAATATCATTTTTATTTTTATTTCACTGCATAATACATCTAGGTTACTGATTGTTTAAATTTTTAATCAAATGCTGAAGTGTTTGACTTTATTTCTACCCCATATTTTCACAAATTCCTGCTTTATTTGTTTAGTTGGCTCATAGTTTTTTTTTGCCTTATCTAGATTTATTTTATACTAGGCTGTTTTACAAAACTCATATAACTGTTCAAATGCCCATTCAAAGCCATTCTTGCAGATTCACTAATCTAAGTATTATATCATCTGCAAACAATACTTTTCCTTCCCAGCTGAATCCCTCTGCCTTGATCTGATACATATTGCATACGGTTTTGAATACAATGCAAACAAACGGTAGGGGAACAAAGGGGGTATCCTCCCACATACTACCTACCTAGTACAGAAAGCTCTAACAGAGATGCTGCTGCCCTCACTCAGACTGCTGTACCTATTTATCTATATTTTTAGCAACATAATTGGCTTAGAAATTACATTCTTTCCATAAGAAAAATAGGTAAAGCCGTTAAACTTGCTGGAATGCCTTCTCCACAGCTAAACTTAAAAGAAATAATGACTGTAGTGCTATTTCCACTACCTTTATTTGCATGATTTTTATATGATTATTATTATTATTATTATTATTATTATTATTATTATTATTATTATTATTATATGTCTTCCTCCCCAACAAATACACATTTTTCTACAATGATTTTGGCAATATATTCACCACTCTTTTGCTAAAGTCGACATATGTATCTTATACTCATGATTTAGCTCTGATAATAGCCTGAAAGAGGACAGTTCAGTCCTGTCATTCCCTTCCTTTGGAATTAGACTAATAATTGCATCTTACCAGGACCCAGGTGGTGCATTGGCTCTAAGCACACTACTCACTAACACTTTACACGTGGCTAACAGTCTCTCCCCACACTTTCATACCTTTGAGGGAAAACTGTCTGAGCCAAGTGATTTATTGCCTTTTTGTCTAACCACCCCTTCTCTGATTTAATTTATTTTGAACAATAGCAACTTCTCAAAAAAAAAAAAAAGATAAATACTTATTTTTTTACATTCATTTTAATATTGTCTTCAGAGGTATAGAATTTAAATAGTAACCCTTAAACACTTGGAATATTTGCTTAGGCAAATTGATTATCTTATTTATCCCTCATCTCTATTTGGTTCTTTTCCACTATTTACCTGTTGCTGACTGTTCCTCAGTGTTTAACCCCTTGACTGATTTGCACTTACGGTTGTAACATAGTTGCTTTATGGTTGGGATTTTACATTTTACATCCTCATTCAAAGATTTATTCACCTTTACATTTCCTCCAATAGTATTCATGTTTATTGATTTTGCATTCCTCTTCTCTTGCTTTCTACTTGTGGCTGCACAATTTTCTCTTTCACACCCCTGCATACTTAATTTTATTTGTCTGGTTTCTATAGAATGGTTTTGCACTCCTTCTTTCATCTGTTTCTTAAGAGCCTTTTACATCTCTATGTCTTATCACAAGAAATGTGGACAAAGCCAAAAATAATGGGGGACACAAAGACCCATAATCGGGGGCATATTTTAATTATTGCTCTTGAAAATTGAGAAAGTTCTTGACTAGCAGGTTTTTCATTGGAATGTTTTTTCTAAAGCACATGGCTGAAACTCAAGGGTCTATTATTATTCAATAACTTCAGTCCTCAACAGTTTGCCAGAAAACACAATGGCCAAAGATGAGGCAAAAATCTGCACAGTTAAGAGGTATACCTCCCTTTTCTTCACATTTCCAGTTAGCACATCTTCTAAAGTCATTTGTAGTAGTGTAACTATTCAATTTTAAACCTGTCTCCTTCTAAAAGAAACACTAGGAAGAGTGAATGTCCATCTGCAACTTTTGTACCTTGCGCAACTTTCATCACAATTGGGGTGTGATAAGAGATCGTTAACATGTCCCCTCAAACTCTCTCTCTCTCTCTTTCACTATCTGCACCCAACTTATAAAACTTTCACAGACAATTCTAGCCCTTCTCCTTTCATCACAATGTGCAATGCCTACTGAACAAAGTCCAGCCCCAGGATTCACTAATCTTCCGTGTAAGACTAGATTAGTCTTACACAAAAGAGCCAGTCTAAGAGTAAGACGGCAGCGAGCCATGCATATTAATGAGGGCGTGCTGCCCCAACTCTAAAGCTAACATGGAGCATGGACGAGTGAAGGGGGTGTGTCGGACTGCCAAGCAGTCCAAAAATCCACGCCTCTGCAATTTTGAAAATCGGGAAATGTCTAGTTACATGAGCGAGTCCGCTCACATGTGTACATTCTAACACTACACTCCCCTATATATTAAACACCGTACAAATATAAAAAGTAAAAGAAAATTTTTTTTTTTCATTTCCGATATAGCTGCCCGTATTTTCGCGTTTGCGCGGGTTTTCCCATTGCTTAGCTACAGTTAGCAGTTTAGACACCAAAGAGGATAATAAGACAAATATATGCAAATTAAGTGAAATAGCGATAGCGTAGTGGTTAGAGCATTCACACAAAGAGGAGGCATTCCCGATTCGAGTCCCACCACTACACGTTCCATTTTCTGTTGGAAATCTGTATACAAAAAATATTTCCTGACATTTATTATTTAAATGTTATATGTAGCAGTGAATGAATTATATATATATATATATATATATATATATATATATATATATATATATATATATATTTATATAGAGGAAGGTGAAATGGTTAAGCATACTGATGCATGAGTAACTAATTTTAAGCAATGTAAAGCACTGCTAAGCATATTTTACCAGTATTGAGCATATTTCTATTTAATTGCTCGTAGCTGAACACTGCATTAACTAGCGCAATGTCTTTGCACGGAGCTGTGCATCGCACCAACTAGTGCAACCAGAACATGTTTGCGCATAGCTGCACACCGCTCTAATCAGCGCAACACCGGGCAATGTCAGGCAACGTCAAGCAATGCTGAGAAAAGTCGGGCAAAGTTGAGCAAAGTCAGCTAAACACGGCCACACCTCCTTTACTGTACCTTAACCATTCAGGTCTGGCCAGTAGGAAAATAAAAAGCAGTGACAGGGCTCGAACTCGGGATACTGTGCACTATAGTCACAGTACATAACCACTAAGCCATGACAGCATTTCATAACCATGCACTTTGAACAGACACATATCTATCAAAGGAATATTAAACATTGCTAACATCTGCTAAGCAAGTGTGCCTACAGCTGAGTTTTTTCAAAACTGGCCAATCACAAATAAGTGCAGGAAATGAGGCATATTTAAGCTCCACAGGTGGGAATACTTGCCATAACTGGTTGTAGCTCCCTTCTGCAGTCAGCATGGCCGGTGTTGGAGAAGGCACTCAATTTTGAGCACAGCGTTGGGGCATTGAGGAGACCAAATTAATGGTTTGGCTCCTTGTCCATAATCATGAGGACAGACTCCTGCGGGGCCAGTACCAGGGCACCCAATACAAAACTGAGGCCTGGAACTGTCTAGCTCGTGATCTCACCAGTACCACTGGCATTCCTCGGACTTGTGAGCAGGTCAGGCACCATTACTCTGACCTAAAGTGACATAAGGAGGATCAACTGGGCCAGTGGATCCAGGAGGCCCGTGGGATGGCAAATGCCCCAGTACTGAGTTAGTGGCCATTGTATTAAGTAGTTAAGCATCGCTATGCTTGTCTATACTATGGATAGGTATGTCTCAATATCACTGCATTTACTTCACAGCTGCAGGTGTCCGGGCTATGAATCAGCAAGCCCGTGAAGATAGGCTGCAAAGGCTGCATCATCAGGCAGGTTAGTAATTATTCTGCATGTACTGTTATAGAAAATAAATGAGAGAGCCTTCAAAAAGTGTTTTAACCCAATAAATAAAGTGTAATAATCCTTTAATAAAAGTATAATTCCTGGAGTGCGTCTGTGTCATTTTTTTTGATATGTTGTTGTATTGTTGCATTTTACAAATAGTACTGTTGTATTAAGCAGTGTTAACCCACACTTGGGTAGGCCCATATAATGTGGATGAAGGGAGTGGCAGTAGTTTTTATGTATATTTACAGCCCTCAACTGTTGGTTCATGCCCAGCATGTACAGGTTAATCTGGCACATGAGTAGCTTGGTATTTTGTTCCCCAGAAATGTCAGTGTGCTGCCAGAAATGTAGGGAGCTGTTAACATATAACTGATACTTTCACCTGAACATATCTAGATAATTATATGAAAGTAGAGCTGTCAGTGTACCATCTTAGCAGTAGAGTGTGTGAGCATCTCTCAAAATATGTAGCAGTAACATCTGCATCTTGGACAGTTTGTATGTAAGATACAGCTCATGTATATAATGATCTAGCAAAATCCAATTGCACAATATAAGGACATTGGGTAGTGTAATAATACATGTAAGTGATATATAACTGCAGTTAATAGGAATGCAGTGAAAACTAGAAGGATATATAAGTTGTTAATTGAGCTATCCTTTTCCACCCTACTGTATGTGCATAAAAATGCAACTCCACACCTCAATGGGTATGTCGAATCTCAAAACATTTGTTGGGACATATGTCCTATTGGTTTATAAATATTTGCATTTATTTCTATGCCTGTGCTCTATTTAAATACCACAATATTGGTGGCCTGCTGCCATCAATTCAACCTGCATGCTGTTGTAATGTCCACTATTGTTCTATATATGCATGTGTTATGCTTGCTTTTCAACTGTTGAAAATCTGGTGTGTTGGGTTATTGGGAATACTTCTGCATGCTGTTATAACTAATTGGGAATGCTGTTGACTGTTACTAACCCATATCTTTATTAAACCCTCCAAAACACAGTTCATATGGGAAGGCCAGTCCCAGCAGACCCACCTGTCCCACCTCAGCTGGCCATGACACCTGGCACCAGCAGGTCTGGTGCCCAGCCTAGGACCTGCTCCTCCATTGGCCCTGTGCCACCTTTGGGTGGAAGCACTGCAGGGGATTGGGCTCGGCCCCCTGTGCAAGCATGGGCGGAGGAGGGCCACCTATCATCCTTCGAATGATCCAGGCTGTGGTGCGTAGAGAGATTGAACGTTCTGTTGCAGAATCCCTGTGCCAGCTTGAGGGATGAGTGGCACAACTCCTGGGTCAGTCTGCCCCTCCTACACAGCCACCCCCCTGGGCTGTGAAGGTGCAGTAGTGACTGCCCATGGGTGGGGACCTCAGTCCCACTGTTTCCATCTGTGGGCTCATGGGCTTGCGATTTCCAAACATCCCTCTCCATCAAAGGTGTTCACCCACCGCATGTGTCATATTCTGCCCCTGTATGCATCTTGTTTGTCTTGTCTGTTTACCTCCTCAACCTACCTTCAAAAATATGCCTACTTCCCCTACCCCACATTCCACTCTCACCTGAAAAAAAAGGGCAGTCTGCTCCCAAAAAAATTACGCTCCATACATAGCTGCCCATTTTGCACACATGTCCACTGGACACATAAAATATAATTTAATTGGCATTACAACATACTTTGTTGTCCTCACCCCTCTCTCAGGGGTTGAAGGTTTCATATCTACCTCCAAATTTATTCCATATGCACAGCTGTTGCTGCTAAAGAAATGGGCGGCTATGAACCTTCCCTACACCCATCCTGCACATCCTGAGCTACTTTCCATACTGTCTTTCCCTCTTTGTGCCCCTTTTTCACCACTTTCCTATCTCCCTGTTTTTCTTTTCTTTCAAAGAAATGAGCACAGGGGTTAGCGTGAGTAAGCACTATTAAGCAGTAGTTAGTGGGTTTGTGCGAGTGTGCACTTGTTTGCGCTTAGCTAAGCATTACTAAGCATCGCGCAAACCTGCACAAACCCGCTTACAACTGCTTAAATGTGCCTTAGTCACTCTGTATGTGAGGGCCCTTGTTCTGCTCAGCAGCAAAATAAAACACCTCTGTCAGTCTTGAACCCCGGACCTAATACACACTACTCTGCATGAAGCACCACTAAGCCACTGTAGATATACAACACGGTGCTGAAATAAATATATCATGCATCAGAATGAGTGAATGTAAAGGAACATACCACACAACTTGTGGGATTACATTACATGACTGTGATAAGAGAAGCAGCCATTCTAGCAGGAAATAATGTTACACCATCACTTTACAACCCCACACAGTATCACAGCAGGACAAACACTTGCATATTTGTTTAGGGCAGAGGCCTTACCTCCCAACTGCCCCTAATTTTCAGGGATGTCCCTAATTTTGACACAAATTTTAGCTCTGTCCCTCTGAATTCCTCCTAAAACTACTGACTTCGGCCAGAAAGCTGGTGAATTACACTTAATGAATAATGACAATAATTAAGAGTCAGACACGTCTTTTACTTCAGAAAAGGTGTATTAACTCATATGCTCTGATTCTCTCAATGTTTCAACTTAATGGCACTAACATTTTAAAGGTGTCCCTGACTTTTTCTCTACGTTTCCCTGAGTCTGTTCAAATATGTACCTGAGTGTTTGAGAGATCTGGCAGAGGCAGAAACACAGAGGCATATCAGCCTTTCTGCTGTTACAACACTGTGCAAATAGCTTTGGAAGGAGTTCCTGAAGCATACCCTTATGTAGGAATGCAACACTGAAATACAAATGGATGTAGCCATTTACTGGTAGCAATCAACTGTAACAATGCCATTGCTCTATTGCTGAAAAGACCTGTGTGGTGCACAGACAAAAAATAACAGGCTATTCTCTGGCTACCATGTGGATAGGTCCACAGTTGGGAGTTACGCAGACAGACTACTTGTCTTGAGAAACTAACATGTACACAGCAACCATGTAAGTCCAGCAAGATAAAATCCACACAATAATACTTACGCTCTCTGTACTTCTGCACCCCTACCCAAATGCAGAATATACCTGTGTGTGCAGGGTCTACCAAGGATGTTGGTAAGCATACTCACAGTACTGAAATGTGTCCAGTTTTTCTGAGCAGCTCGTGCTAACGTCAACACTAAAAAAGCACAAACTGTTTAGAACTGAGTAAATGAATATTCACAGTATAGCAGTTCACAAACAATTCTTGTGCCAAAGGAATACATCTCAATAACTAGCTTTGTATGGCAGTTAATTGTAAAAGTTGAAAAGAAAGTACATCTTTCCATGTATCTTGGGGTAGCATTTTGAGGGGTGAGTACATTTCTACACTGACAAATGGATACTGGAAGCAGCAACATTAGGTCTGAGTACAAAATGTAAATCTCTGGCTACACCCCTGGCTTCTGATATAAGAACTATACCAACCTTCTGTCTTAAACAATGATGTCCACAGCAAACAAGGATGATCTCCATTTTGAAAAGCTGAAAGGGCCATGCCTACCTGAGTTAGCAATTTATAGTACTGGGTTGCTATGACAGTGATTACTGCAATTACTACACAGCAGGCTACATGCAATTAGCAAGTGGTGGCCACTAATTGGTGCAGAGGCCAACACATGCTCATGAGCAATTACCTACAAAAGCAGGCTGCAATCTCTGCCAACAAACTCAATCACTCTATTGCAGAGACTGACAGAGAGAGAGAGACAGAGAGAGAGAGAGAGAGAGAGAGACAGACAGAGAAAAGGAAAAAGAAAAATAAATATTACCAAATCATACAAAGGAAAGGTATGTGACACATATGTATTTACTGGCATGTAGTAGATGTTATTCAAGAATAGTATACATAATGTGAACCATTCATATGTGGCAGCAGTACTTATTTATGCATAGATGTTCTGCTGAACTCCTGCTATGTACAATACAGTGTGTACCTGTGGGTAGTGGGACATACCTGTGAAATGTGTAGCTCAGCATTAAATGTCAAAGATCTGATCCAAGTTATCTGTGTTCTGTACAGTAGTGTGGCCAATGGCTGTTGGGGGGATTAGCGCTGACATTATATAAACATGGGTGTGCAGAACAACACATGTATGATACTCATATTAAAGTGTAGCTTAGCATTGGCAACTGCTGTAGCAGTCTAGTATGCTTATCTAGCATTTGTAGCCATATATACCCCCCTAATGTTAGTGTGTGTTCATATGTGACACCTGTTTGTGTTGCAGCAAGGCCCAACAGTTAAGCTGTGAGGTCCAGGGACTTACAACAGTGTGGACCTTGTGTGTGTATGCCACACACATACGGAGAAATATATATGTGTCATATATATTCACATCTGTATATGTGCATAGAGCAGGGGACATATTGCAACTGTTTGTGAAGGGTGGGTATATATATATGTTGGTGAAGGTTAGTATGTGCATATTTGTATGTAGGTTTTAGTGTGTGACAAACAAGACAGCATACGGTGCTGGTATATGACATGTGGTGGTTAAACACTGTGGGCGGTTTGTTCAGTTTGCAATGTTGAAGCCAGTGAGGCCTGCTAAAGCTACCTGGACTGTGAACACCTTCAATGCATTTATCCCAAGACTGTGCGATTTTATTACATTACTGTATACCTCACATCCTTTGTATAATTGATATTCTCACTATGAAAGGTAAAATGTATATGTGCCTACATATATATGTATATGTACACCAATGGATGTGTATATGTATATATATCTATATATATATATATATATATATATATATATATATATATATATATATATATACTCATACACACCTACATCTGCTTGATGGTCAATGTGTTTTTGAATACGTCAAAGATATGTATCTGTGGAATAGTTTAGTGGGAAACTGTTTATGTCATGGTATTATGGGTCCTTGCTTTGATCCTAGCAAAAGTTGTGTATTCTGTTGCTAGGCAGAAAAAGTGCCATTGCATACAGTGTGATTAAGTCGCTTGGTTTTAACTAGGGTGTGCCATTGGAGGCTAAAGCACTACATCTATGATTATTGATTGGTCCTGATGTTGAATCCAAATCCTGTGTGTACTGTAGTACTACTTGACACTCTGGGCATGTACAGCAAAGTATGGTGTATGTCCACATTGCTTGCATCCACTGTTTTGTGTGGTCCCTGTATTCATCACAGATTACATTTCTCAAGATTAAGGTATGTCTTGTATGTGACTTTTTGCCTTTTTTTCTAGACTGATTAGCTCATTAACCCACACTAGGACCTTGTTCCTGGTTTGATGCAGTGACCTTAGAGACTATTAGAGCCCACTGAACATACTAGGAGCTTGTTTAGTGGTCTGATATGTCATTTTTGAGCTGATCACCTTGCTAGGACTTTGGACTAGGATTCTGAAAGAAGTGAAATTGTTTGATGACATGCAAGCTGAAGATGGACATTAGCAGATTCATTGGCCTGAGATGTGAAGTTTTACTTATGTTTTAAATGAGTTTGCATTCTGAATGTATTTTAGTGGTAGTGGTATGTGATTCCATAGTTTATCTTCACTATTTGAATATAGAAAGTCATCTGCATGCATTTGATGATTTGGTTACAGTGATTAGTGATTTTATCTTTACAGTGTAAAATTTAATTGAGGGTGTAGTGTTGTATTAAGTTGTTAAGGGCTTGGCAAGTTTTTTGGCTTATAGACAAATCTGTGTATTGTTGCTAGGGTCTATATTAGAAGCTCGACCACTTAGCTTATCGAACACTGAGATGACGACAGTTAAATGGCAAAAGCTTAAAATTGCGAACGGCCATTTATAAAGATGTTTTCATCGGGGAAAGAATTTGCTTGGCCGTTATGGGGAATTTGCCCTTTCCCCAATGTAGAGCGATCTCGGAGTTGGTATATTTAGTTTGTGGGGTGTGGGGGGCACAGGTTCCCACATTGGGTGGTATGGGGGGAAAAGCTCACCAGTTTGTTAGGGTTTGGAAGTTTATTTTAATTTGTGACAGGCAAGCAAATTTTTTCCAGATAAAAATAATTTGTGTAAGTGGCCATTCACGATTTTAAGCTTTTGCTGTTTAGCTATCAACATTTCGGCATTCAACAAGCTAAGCGGTTGAGCTTCTAATATAGACCCTTGTAGTTAGCTGAGAGAGACAGCTAGATAATATGGCAGTTCTAACCAGTTTAATTCTTTGAGGGCTGGGCAGTGTTGTGTTCTAATGTTATATTTTATTGCAAATTTTGCTATTTTATTATAAAATTTCTTTTAGGAAAGGATTTTATTCAAGACTTTTTCTGGTACCCAGAAAAGACAACTCCTTGCATCTTATCCTGGACCTCTCTATTCTCAAGACCTTTCTGGTAGTTCCAAAATTCAAAATGCTAACTCTTCAACAGCTTCTTCCTATGCTAGCCAAGGATGCCTGGCTGGCAAACTTAGACTTAAAGGA
Source organism: Protopterus annectens (assembly GCF_019279795.1). Classification (NCBI taxonomy): domain Eukaryota; kingdom Metazoa; phylum Chordata; order Ceratodontiformes; family Protopteridae; genus Protopterus; species Protopterus annectens. Next base: position 1,587,418,906 of record NC_056744.1, read on the forward strand.
AGCTTACCTGCACATCCCAATAAGGGAATCTTGCAGGAAATACCTACACTTCAGGGCACTTCCCTTTGGCTTATCTACTGTGCCCAGGATATTCACAAAGTGTCTAGCTCCAGCCATTGCATTTTGCAGGCAGAAAAATATTCAAATTTACCCATACTTGGACAATTGTCTGATTCAGACAGAAAGCCAGGACTTGCTATTACAACACCTGGCATTCGTAAAGAAACTTCTAACCTCACTGGGGTACACCAGAAACGAAAATAAATCTCACCTAGTACCCTGCCAACAGATTGTATTCCTGGGAGCAAGCTTGAACACAACTTCCCAGATGGCATTCCTTACTCCAGAGAAACAAGTTTATTTGACAACCTACTTCAAACTACTGGCCACAAAACCCCAGCTATCTGCAAGGAAAATACTGCAAGCCCTGGGGTTCATGGCCTCTTGCATTCTACTAATTCCATATGCAAGACTGCATATGAGGAAACTCCAGTGGCATCTATAAAGCCTATGGTGTCTACATTCTCAGGACCTGGAATCAATAATTTCTATCATTCCTTGTATGAAGACAGAGTTCCTTTGGTGGGCAGAAGCCTGCTACCACAACAAGGGGCTCCCTTTCACTCTACTTCCTGCCGCCCAAACCCTAACACAGACGCATCAGACTATGCATGGGGGGGGGGGCTCACATGTCAGGGCAGTGCATTCAGGGCAAATGGAACCCGAGACAGATGTACCTGCATATCAATCAAAAAGAAATGTTAGCTGTACAGAACGCTCTGACAGCCTTCAAAGACTGTATTCTTCCAGGGCAACTATTGGTAAAAACAGACAACACCACAGTTATGTGGTACATAAACAAGCAGGGGAAACCCACTTATGCCATCTCTGCAGACTAGCCATGGCTCTGTGGAACACAGCCTTGAGCTACCAAGTACACCTACAAGTTCAATTCCTGCCAGGTAAACTAAATTCACTGGCAGACAACTTAAGCAGAAATCTCATGGACCCACACAAATGGAACTAGAACCAAAAATACTCAACCTCCTGAGGAACAAATGGAGGACACCAGAGGTAGACCTGTTTGCCTCCCCTCAGAACTACCAATTGGACAAATTCTGCACAAGAACTTCCCACAGTCAAGCTTGGAAAGTGGATGCCCTGTCCTTTACCTGGGAAAGCCTCTCGGTTTACGCCTTTCCCCTCTGCCTCTCCTCTCAAAGGTTCTACTAAAGATTAAACAAGACAAGCCAAGGACAATTCTGATTACACCAGACAGGCCACGCCAGCACTGGTACTCCCTCTTGCACAGTATGACACCGCTGCAACCATGGCACCTGCCTCAGACCCCTCCCTGCTGTCCCAACAGGTGGACCAGATTCTGCACCCTCAGCTTCAAACCTGAACCTTGCAGCCTGGCTAATTCCTTGAGCTCTCCTCTAGCATCCCTCAGTAAGCAGGTGCTGGATGTCATTCTGGAGGCAAGGAGGCCTAGTACTAGAAAATCCTATGCTGAAAACTGGAAAAGATACTGTTCCTGGAGCCAGACTCAGGGGATGGGCACAATGGTGCCCAGCTTACCTCATATTCTACAGTACTTAACAGAAATGCTCCACAAGGGCCTATCCTTCTCTTCAATTGAAATTCATGCCTCTGCCATTTCAGTACATTATAATACTGAGCCACCCCTCTTCTCTCACCCCCTGCTAAAAAAATTCCTTAGAGGGGCCAAACATTTAAGACCCCCAGGAGAGCTCCCACTACAGCCTGGGACCTTAACTTTGTATTAGAAAAGCTCACCCCCCCCTCCCCCTTTGAGCCAGCTGCAACAGCAGAGTTGAAATTCCTTTTTTGGAAAACAGCCTTCCTTCTAGCCATCACTTCAGCAAGAAGAGTGTCTGAATTACAGGCCCTCATGGCAGTGGAGCCCTTCATTATCTTCCATGCAGACAGGGTTTCCATCAGGACCAATCCTTCCTTTATGCCCAAGGTGGTGTCTATTGTGGCCCTATTTGTTTCTTGATGGGGGTGTACCATAACATATAATTGCTTCCCATTGTGGGGGCACCTGACATCTGGGGCAAGAAAAACTGATGTAATGGCGTCGGCTGCGTGTTTTATACCCCTGACGACCTGACGTCATGGAAGAAGAGACAGCATCCGACACAGAAATCCGAAGACTCTGGTATTCAGGCCAGCTGAGGGCTATCTGCAGGCAGATAACTCAAATGTGATGACTGCAACCGTGAACATCTACATTTATGGTAAGTGTACACAACTGTACTTTGTAATGCTTGTTGTTATTATGGTTCCACCATATGTATTTGTTTTGGGATGTGCCATGCACTTGTTTCTGTGGGGTACAACTGCATCTGTACACATCTTTACATGCTGGTATTTTGATGTGGTGTTACACATTTTTTAGTATTCAGTGGAGTTAACTGGGTCTGGTGGGGATTTGAATCTTCCCAATGTAGCATTTAGGATCTTTGGTGGATGATATCTCTGATTTCAGTTTTATTTTGAAAAATACTGCTTTATGGTCAGACCAAATAACTAAAGATATGTAAGGGATGGTGCAAGATGATCCCATATTAATAAGTACAAGATCAAAAATGTTAAAAGATATGTAAGGGATGGTGCAAGATGATCCCATATCAATAAGTACAAGATCAAAAATGTTATTCTACTAGTTAATTATTGTTAACCAAGCTATATATTAGAAAGTTAGTTGAGTATAAATACATTTTTGTAATATTTCTGATAGGGGGCATAAGATGGCAATTGGCCTACAGTTTGAAATATTTGTATTGATTTAACCCTTGTGCAGTGGATAATTAATTATTTTTTTCCATAGTGAGTGGACTTTAATTTCAGAACTGAAATGGCATAGGTAATAGCTTCAACCCCTATTTCAAGATATTTGCCAGGTAGATTGTCTGGGACAGTTGTTGCAGGCTTTGATTTTTTTTTATGTATCTTGATGGTATCTGTGGGAACTGGCTGGAAGGCGAACCAGTGAAGGAGGATATCTGATTGCTTAGGAACATTAAGAGCTTTATTAATCACCTGGTTGGTTAATGATTGTAAAGTATGTGTAAAGAGGATATTGAATTGTTTGGCTATGGTATTGTTTTGTTTCTATGAGTGTGGTGTTGGCTGTATTGATTGAGGCTCAGAAGGCTCAGAGAGGTTTTGTATTACTAGTCTGCATGTTTTGACTGGCTGAGTAACAGACTTTCTTATCTTTGGTGCTATGGTTTTGTTGAGGGTCTTAGTTGTCTATATACTAGTAAACTGGGAGATATTTTATTTTTTGTCCAGACCTTCCATGCTTTTTCTCTTTGTTTCATGTGTTGTTTAGTTGCTAAGGATAGACATGGGGCAGGGTTGGCTTTGACTCTTTTTTTTCTGATAAGCTCTAGTATGTTAGAACACCTATGAAGATTTTATTGAACTCAGAGACAACATAATCTATGGAGAGAGTCTTTAGTGACTCCCACTTGAGGGGATGAAGTGTATTAATAAAAGCGTCTTTATGAAAAGTAGTAAGTTAATGGTGTGTTTTGAGAGCTGCTGCTTTGGTACCTAATGTATAGGTTGTTAAGTGGTGACTTTGTCTGTCAGAGTTCCAATGGATGATATTTTATTTGGAGAGGATGTTAGGATCCAGTCAAGAGTTGACTGTCTAGCTGTGGCTTTATCATATTTAGCTGGTGTAGTTATAAGTTGGGTGAACTTGTACAGATGTGTATTATTGGCTGGATTTTCAGACTGTATATTTTGACAATCTATATTAACATCACTCAGTGTTATGGTTTCATGAGGGATTTTTGAAGAAGCCCAGCAGATAATATCTTTTAGTATTTTAGCATCACTACTCGGGGTTATGTTCATACCCATGACTGCAATTGTCTTGTGAGTGTTTAATTTTAGTGTGGTTAGTATGATTTCTGAGTTGTAAAAGTTGATCATTGACTATATAGACCCACATATGTAATTGCAGGATATCAGAGATCTCTCTGTTTCAATTAGTTTATGTAATCTAGGGTCTTGGCTGATATCTCTGTTACTAGTCATCAGATTCCACCTCCCCATTAAATTTGATGGTACCTCAGTAAAGAAAATTACCTTAATTTTATTTTCCCTCCATAGGTCATTACTAACACCATACCTGTCTTCTTTATCCTTCATCTCTTATTCAACGTGAAACCAGAGAGTTCTCATTAGAAGTTGTGTCAACCATATCATCTCATACTTATAATTTGAAAAGACACCCTGTCAAAACTCCCAGCTTTTCTAATTTCTTATTTCCCTTCATCTAAATGCATTTTTGGTCCCCAAAGACCTCATTTTTACCTGATTAGCCTCCAGTGCTCCACATCCAGGCCAGGTTTACCAGCCATCCCCTTAACCCGTAAAGTTACTGCAATGGGGCCAGTTGTAGATCTTAAGGACATCCTGGGAGCTTGGCCATTTCTGCTTCTGTTCAGTGTTTTTTTTTTATTTTATATGCCCTACCTACTTTCCCTTTTGCTGTCCTTCAATGCTCATTAATTATGTCTGAAGGCAACTTCCCTCTTTGGACTACAACTCTCTTTAGGGAACATTGCCAATGCGTGCCCTTTCCCCAGAACAGGTGCACCCATACCTTTTTCCCTCTCTACCACTCCATCATTTGCCAAAGCTACTATTCAAACCCTGGTGGGTGGTGCCATTGTCAAAACTTTATTCCTCTACACCACTGGAGTGGTATTCATCTAAATGCATTTTGTGCAAAAGCACTATGACAGGCCTTTGTTTTCTTATATGTGTAAATATTCTTGCCTTTTTTACTGGATGAGTAAGTCCATTTATGTTCCACCAAAATAGTGTTAGCACCTGTCATGTTACAACTTCTAACACGTTTCACTTATTATTCCTCCATGTGTTGCAACCAACAGGGAAGGATCGTTAGATCCAATCTGCTTTTTCATGACCCAGTTCTTTGTCTTCTTTCTAATTTCTACCTTCTGCACTCTTAATGTTGTTGACATTTCGCAAATTTCATTATTCTGTCCATCCTCTTTAAACCCTTGCCAGACAAATAACTCTTTGTTGTTAAAATCGAGAATGAAAAAAAAAAATAATAAAAAAAATAGAAATAAAAAAAAAACACACACAAAAGTCAAAACAACAAATACATCATGCATTAAACAAATTCTACATATATATTTGTTCTGCTTCCATTGTGAGAGTTTGCACCTTGTTATAGAGATCATTCTCTTGCCCCATGGCACGATATCCCTGGCACCCTTTACAGACATCTCTGTTTACGGGACCAAGCTTTTCCCACTTCTAACACTTCCACTTTCTAGTAGCATCTTACCACTGTGACAGTTCCTCTCCCTTTATCTTTTTTCGACAATTGAACTGCATTCATTTTATTTCTTCCCTATTTGTTTAGAATTCACAACTTCTGTTATTCTTTGTTTCTATTCAGGCTTTTAAGTAGATTCCCATACTTAGTATCTGCATTTATTTATATACCCTTGCTATCTTTATTTAACTCCACAAATAATTTTTGCATCATATTTATTTCTTTTCAATTAATTCATATTTGTTCTCTGTACAATTCACAAATTCTACTACATTGCCTATAAATCTTTCTTTCCACCTTTGAGTCTATATAGTTAGTTTTTTTTTGCATAAAATGTGCTTACACTCACTGTGTATTAGTTTATTGTCCATTTCTCATAACCTGTTTTTCACATAAAGTCATCTTACCTGCTGCTTAACATCTCAGTGACACTGCTTCTCTATGAAACCTCCTTGGGATTCTCTGATGATGTTGACAGGAATACATGTCTTATATATCCTTCTGGTCTGCCAAATCCTAGCAAACTAGAAGAATGCCACTGACACATATCAGACTGCATTTATATCTGTTGTCTACCCCTCTTATATATGAATCCTGAAAAGTTTACATTATCACAATAAATCTAATTTTAACAAACAATGCTACTTTCCATTTTTTTTAATTTCTGTAGAAACCATGCACTCAGTGACTTTTATGCTTAGAAATTCTCATAGTCCCCAGGAAACCTTTCATTTACTGTTTATCTACTTTCGTTGACATGGAGGGGGCACTTTGTTTTGTTATCTTCCTTGCTTTTTTGCAGTGGAAAGGAACCCAAGGTGGGTGCTCCAGTATCTCCAAATCAACCTGGCCTTATACAGGGAGTACTCATCAGGACAAACTGAAATCCCAACACAGAATTGCCAAGAATCCAAGTATTTAGATCAATACCTTCTTCTAAATAATTCTATTTCTAAAAACAAAATAAATCCAGTTCAAAATCCCAATTCTTTAAAGAAGAAACTGACTACAGATCATTCCTTTTATAGAGTTTATTGGGATACGTGTTTTCATCTTTGTAGACTTCTTCAGATGCAATTCTTGTATCTAAACGTTCTATGATCATGCTGCCACTATAAATACTGTTACATATGGGGCATAGTGCACTGTGACTTAATTCAACCTGACTGGCCTTTCACCTCTTCAGAATGAAGACATCTGATAGGATGTTAAACCTGTTCCCATTTGTATGGGGAAATTCACAAGTAGTGCTTGGTAAGCCTATGTGTCCAACCCTTTGAAATCTTATGTGTTGCTATACTTTCTTATTGGCCAATGCTCTATTGCATTGCAAGTTGTCCTTTTTATGTGTTAACTCAAAATCAATCAATTTTACATGTGTAGCTACCCAACTGACTTTTAAAGACTGTTTTCCATATGTTTTTATGGTCAACAAACATCACTATGTTGTTTTAACAAACCACTTTCCATTTGGCCCTGTAATATTAATGAACTGTACTGTAAAATTCTACCACACAAGTTAATTTATTTTTGCTTTAAAAAAAGAGAGAGATCAAAGATGTGTGTCCTCTCATTATTGGTGCCACTGGTATGTTGGTCATACGGTATGGTTTTCTTTGTAATGTAGAGCTTCAAAATTCAAATATGATGAGGAGAATTCAGAGAATTGCATAAAAGGATAAATCAAGCCTGAAAATAGGGACATAACTGCAAGAATAGGGACATTCTCTGGGGGGGGGGGGTTAATCAGGCCTGAAAATAGGAATGTTCTAACAAAATAGGGACAGTTGAGAGGTCTGCCTCAGATTTTTAAACCTTACTATTTCTTCACACAGAGGTATTTTCGTCATTTAACTACATGCCAGACAAGACACTAGGTCCACACATTCAGACTTGAAACCCAAACCAAAGTTTAAAAAAAAAGTATAGCTTTACTCGGGTTTTATCTGCAGGTAATAGCAGGACTTAAATACAATTACGACTTTTATTTCTACAAAGATAGTCTGACTGATGATGTAAAACTGTAATCATTTAATTTTATTTTTATTTGTTAACCGAGGTAGAACATGGATCCCATGCTCAGCCAGGGTCAAAAACACAGACTACAAATAACAATGACATCATTTATACAACTGAAGCAAACAATGATTGGAGTAAAAACTGAAGCAAAATCAATTGAAACAGTAAAACAAAATTAATTAAATGCAACATATAACAACTGTAGGAATAGAAGATGCATGGAATTGAGATACTCAGAGAGCATAGTGAATAAGCTTACCAATGCAAAGAAATATAGGAGGATGTGCTGTAGTTGGTACAAGAGAATTATTGAATAAAAAAAGGTTTATTACATATAGCACAAGGGATTATTTGCCTATACAAATGACATACTACTTTTATTAAGTGCTGATATCACTAGAGGAGGGTTCCTCTACAACACATTATATTGGTGTGGTATGATACTGGTCACAGTAAAGGCCCCCTAAGTAGGGGCCACATTTTACATTATATGCTAAAATCACTTTCCCTTTATTTAAGTAACAGATAAATTCTTGCCAGCCTTTAGCATGGGTAATGGGTTCCACACATTCTCCAAGTTTTGTGTTCCAAAGAGTGAGCATGTCCCACGGTATCACTTTGATTGTACTTGAGGGATACAGGATGACATCACCAAAATCCATTGTGTAATTCCAGTGAGGGTTGTGGCTCTGAATGACATCTGTACGGTGCGACTTTGAGTCAAAGGACACATTAACAAAGAAATTTGCTGTACTGAAGATGTATCCATAAACATCAACCCCATGCAGAACCATGACAGTCAGAGTTGCTGTGCCTTTCTTCCGAGAACAACAATTACTTGTTATTGTATTACTACTTAAGCATCCACATACACATCTTTGGTTCTGAATCTTGCCTAATGGACACTGATTACAGTTTTTCTGAATAGCTTTTTCCTTAATGTAGTCAGTAATGGATGATCCCAGGTTCATTTTTATATGACTGTCAGAGTCCACAAGCATGTGGAGGGGTGTCAGAGAGTAAGAGATGACATCAGGTTCAGAAACCAGACTTCTGGTCCAAGCCTTGAATGTAGCTCTTCTGCCACTACCAGTTGAGAATAGCAGGTCAGCACTTTTATCAACACTGCCTCCAATGACTTCTGATGATCTCTCATTGTACTTCTCAGAGAACTTCAAGCCGCCCAGGTGTTCCTTCATGAATGTCTGACACCACTTGTACTTGAAACTGCCTTTCACTTTTATAGCATTTGCAGAAGCTTCCATGTCGAGGCAGTCACGTACTTCTTCACTAGTCATTCCTTCAAGGGACATTTGGCATGTTCGGAGGGCTGTCACTTCTTGGATTCTCCCTCCCAGCTGCACTTTATTAATATAATGAGTACCATATATGTCTATGAGCTCAAAGAATCTCTGTTTTGTTGTAGAGTTATATTCTTTAGGGAGGTTCTTGAGTCTTCCCAAGAAGTTGCTCTCCAGTCTTGGATGGTTTCTTAACCTGTAACTACAAAAATAAATATAAAGGTTAGATGTTTTCTGCATACATCTTGGTATAAATTGTACTGCTCATTTCTATTCAGAAAGTAACACTTCATGAAAATCTTTTAAATGAAAGAAGGCATTATCTAAGATATATCTGAAATTAACATTCAGCTGCTAGATTGAATGGAATTCAATGGGAGCCAGTTGCAGGAAACTAGGGAATTAAAAGAAGGAAGAACAAGCATATAACTGTAGGTTCTTTTCCTGGACTTTACTGTTGCTGCTGGACTTGCGTGGAGTGACGTATGGCTGTATGACATTAAGCGCCCTTTTTCTTTGATCAGAATGTTTGAGAATCAACTTGTCACCCTCTGTCATTGTAGGGCAAATATTGCTCAATACTACTTTTACAGCACGTCCGCAATCTGTCACCAGACATACAGAGCAGCCATTTCTTAGTGGCATATGAATGAACATTAGTCAAAGAGGAAGTCAGCTCTATACTACATATATTTTATTTTATGTGATTGATCTATTTCTGACTGGGATGCTGAGGACAGCGGTGTATCTTTTTTTGATAAGTAAGCAGTGCAAAATGTGATTTGCCAAAGATGTCTAAAAGTTTTTTTTTTTTTGTGGGAGGAGGGGATCCTGCCACACCCCTATACAAAGAATTTCATGACTATACACTATAACAATTACGAGGCTGGAGCTGTGGGAATAATGATGAAAGTTTGGGGTTTGCCCTGACTGCATTTTTACTTATTCCACAGTTGACTGTCAAGATAGTTATTATTGCACAGTTGTCTGTTGGAGATCTGTTCTAGTCCTGATTATACAGTAAATCAGGGATAGGATTACTATTGAAAAATGAGCACTCTGACTAGACAGGCCAACCAGCATGCCAATAGTAAATTGAATATATACCAAAAGAAAAAAGTCTGACTGCTGAAGTACCATTGATTGTACAGACTTTCTGCTGACATATGCTGGATAAAAGTGTTATAAACCTCTTTTTTACCACAGACAGAGCAAAATATGAAAAAAATCAGTTACATTCTGCAAAACAGAAAAAGAAACATACTTGATTTCCCTTGTATTTTTGCACTTTCTCTAACAAAATCTCTTGATTTTTGTTAAACAGTTGAATAAAAAGCAGTAATGGATATTCTCTTTTCTGCATCAGTTCTGCACTCCATTAAGGTACCATGCAAGCATGGGAACATAAGTCCCATAAGTAAAGGCAGGACATCAGCATACAGAAGACAGCAAGAAAGAAGACTGAGGTGCTGTTATAGAAAAACATTATTTAAGAAATGTACGTAATTTCTTCCTTAAAGAATGTCAGAATTGCAATAATCTATGTCTATGCATGTGTGGCTGTACCAGGATTTACCCACAGCTGCCTTTGTTTCATTACTTAGGCTTCACCCTCATGATCAAACCACACCCACCATGGGTAAATCCTGATATAGCCACACACAGCCATGGATTATTACTAAATGAACTTGCTACTTAGGATAATGAGTAGCGTCAGTATTTCTACACAAAGACACTTCAGGAGAGGGCATAGAGAGTGAGTGCTTCTTTTTGCAAATGGGATTATCAAAGTCTACATTTGTGAGAGGAAAACAATAAGATGGCATGTATGTGACCAGTCTTGTTTCCCTTTACTGAAGTACTGAACTCTTCGCAGTCCAGTATATAGTCCATTCTGTATTTCTGTATGCATGCCTGTCTGAACCACAAATAAACAGAAAAACTCAAAACTACTGAATATGTAGTGTCAAGAGTTACAGCCTGACAGAAATATCAAACTGCTTAAACATAAATCAAAACAAATCAACAGTATAAATCAAAATATAAAACAGAACAGGGTAAACTTGTTTTTCAGGAGACAATCCCTCATGCAGGTGTCCATGTTTTTAAGTATTTGCTAGTACCTTTCTCTGTTGCTAAGCTATCTCTTCTGCTTGTTCTGTTTTTCCTGCAAAGCAGTGTTAAATAACCAATTTGCTACCTGTTTAAAACATTCTTTAGAGTATTCTTGTTGATTTTATGCTGTTTAAAACATTCTTTAGTGTCTCACTGCTATTTTTCTGCTGCCTTAAACATTTTCTAGTGTTTACCTCCGAAACTAGAGTAGCTAGTAGTTGTAGCATAGTCCAGACACGTTTGCTGCATGTGGGCATGATGTAGTGGATGTTTGTTCTAAACAGATTTTCCAGGCCATCTTTAATTGGAAAGGCCCATCTGCACTCCAGTGGAAGAAGTTTGCTGATTGGAAGTTGTCTGGTGAAGGGCGGTTGGTCTAGGGCTTGGAGTAAGCATCCCCATTGGTCCTTTTGAATCTTTTTACATTTTTTTCAAGTTTTTAGCTTCTAGTATTCAAGCCCTGCATTTGAGCAGGTTTCTGCTTGTTTCTGCGTCCTACAGCATTGCACACTGCCACGCAACTGTGTGCCATAGCCAGACAGATAAATTCAACAATTCCCCTTAGATACAGCTGTAGCACATTACTGTAGCCCTCATCCTTCGTACTTTACTGGTCAAAGAAATACTGCTAGTGAGCTGTAACCTATCAAACCACCAGAAAACAAAATGGCAGAAATATTCATCCACTGAGCTCCTCCTTGATCTATCCCCAAAAGCCCCTCTTTGTGATAACAGTCTTCAGCCTAGCATTATGGACAGTTGGACTACCCTTGTTTTTCCTGTTAGCCTTGTTGTCTTGAGTCTCTTGAGGCAGTGAAGCAATTGCATCATGTACACTGACAACCCTGTACTAATAACTCACTCTAGTACAGAGTGCGACAGATGCATCTACACCAAGAATCTTGAATCCATGCTCTCTGGCACTCAAAATAGTAACACTGAAGAGGTTGTCAACCCACTCACCACTAATCATGCACATAGTACCAGTACTCATACACCCAGTATGCATCAAACATAAAAATCAACATATGCAGAGATTCTCTCAAAGAACTTACCAAAACACCAGAGACTTAAGGCTGCTACAACTAACACAGTTCTGACAGCACTCATGACATATAATAACACCAGTGTCTCACCTACCAAGCCTAAGGTGTAACACTCAAAAAACAATTTTTTTTCTCATTGAAGACTCCATAGTGAGACGTATGGATGCCCCACTCACCAGGTTGGACAAGGACAAAGTCATGGTCATCAGCCTGTCTGGTGCCAGGATCCATCAGCGCACACATGCACTCAGGTCTCTGAGCAACAAGTACCATTATAACTCTGTGATAGTGCACATTGGAGTGAATGGCTGAGATTTACCTCATTGGACTATATGAAAAGAGACATGATTGAGCTCTCTGAGTATGTGTCCCAAGCAGGTATGTCCCTAGCCTTGAGCAGCATAATACCATTACCTAGAATGATGCCACAGTACAAACAAAAAATGATTGATTTCAATAATTGGCTTAGTTTTTTGATGTCATTCAAAGGGGATTCAGCTCCTCTCCACCTGGGAAGCCATGGTTGACAAACCTCGCTGCTTTACGAATACAAAAATAAATCCAAAAAACAGTTACCCGTAAGTAAAGCAAAAGAGTCACAGCCAAAGTCCTCAGGGATTCAGAATACATGTTTTAATTCCAAATTCTGGTTTTGAAAACACGAAACAAATAACGAGTTCAGTACCAAGGTACAAAAAACAGTAGTCCTGTCAAGCGCTTTCGCCCGGGCTCTCCCAGGCTTTGTCAAGATACTAAAACCATTTTGAGAGTGCTTTATATACTATTAAGCATCTCAATCATTCAATTACATATAACAATTAACATAATTAAAACATCTTTAAAACCATACATCATTTATAATCAATAATATATGAACTTAAAACTTTTTTGTTGTAACCATTTTAGTATCTTGACAAAGCCTGGGAGAGCCCGGGCGAAAGCGCTTGACAGGACTACTGTTTTTTGTACCTTGGTACTGAACCCGTTATTTGTTTCGTGTTTTCAAAACCAGAATTTGGAATTAAAACCTCGCTGCTTTGCCAGAGACGGTTTACACGTGGTACCACTAGGCTTTTGGCTGCTGGTAAAGGCTCTTGCCTTCTCCATAGTGCCTGTTTAGGCAAGGTCTTGAAAACAAACTTACTGATGTGAAATTTGGCAGTCATAACAAAATAAGGGCCATGATGCTAAATGTTAGGAGATTAAACCAAGAACTGCACACCCTGGAAGCACTTCTGTCACTGGAAGATTTAGATGTCTGTGCAGTCACAGAAACTGGTTCAAGGCCTCAGACGGTACCCTGGCCTTGCAAGGTTACAATGCTTTCTACACCTTCAGACCACAAAACAAATGTGTGAGAACCAAACAAGGTGGTATTTCTATCTATATTAGAGATAAATTCACCTTCCAAATAGTTAGACTGAACAACTCCATGTAGTTACTCCAAGTTCAATTTACTGTGGGTAAGACCCCCATTCAAGTCATAGCCAGTTATAAATCCCCCTCCATGGGTCATGACATGCACGGAGCCTACTTGACCAAACTGGAGTTAATTCAAATATTACCAAACACTCTGGTTATGGGGGATTTCAATTATCCTACCATCAACTGGGAATTCTATGCTAGCCCTAACTTCCTAGTGCAAAAGTTCCTTGACTTTGTTTACTCAGATGCCCTGGAACAAATTGTTCATACCCTGACAAGAGGAACAAGCATACTAGATCTGGTCCTCACTAACATGTCAAACAGATGCACTGTCGCAGCTGTCTGACTCTCATCACTTAAATCTGACCACAAATCATTTACCTTTCACCTGGCACTAACATCAGAACTCACAAAAGGTGAAATCAGACTAAAAAACTTCAACATGGCAAGTTACACCCTCCTAGGTGAAGGTATAAATGCATTCCAAGCCCCTCCCCCAGCTGGAAGTGGTAACTACACTGAAGCTTACACTAAAGCCCTGTACAGTCACTTGTAAAAGTGTATAGACTCAGCTGTACCAGAAAGAATCAAAGCCAGAACCCCAAGTAAAAACAAGCCACCATGGTGGATATCCAGCATCAAGAAAACTTTACAATAAATGCAAAAAGTTGCTGTCCAAGAAAACCAAGGTGATACCCCAACAATGGAAAAACTCCCTCCCCAGTCTCAACAAGCAAATTAGACAACTTGTCAAATCCTCTAAGGGCTTCTTTGAGAAAAACTTAGCAAGCACAGCCAAGGATAGCCATAAGGCCTTTTACAGCTATGTGGGTAGCCTAAAAGGTAGGACTCAAGCATGTGCGGAACTAGTGACTAATGATATCACACACACTGACCCCACAGAGATAGCAAACCTTCTAGCAGATAAGTTTGGTAAAAATCTCACTCACCTATCCCCTCCAAACTTATCACAAACGTTCCCCCAAACTCCTGCCCCTACCCTACGTATCTGAAGAGCAGGTCATTAAAGCCTTGTCCAAGGCAAAAAACACAGTATCTATGGGGTCAGATGGCATCCCAGACTGTTTTCTAAACTGGCTAAAACATTAACTAGCATCACTATTAAGTATATTTTTTGATCATAGACTAACCACAGGCTTTGTTCTTGCGGAATGGAGAATAGCAACAGTTACTCCCATTCACAAAGGTGGCCTAGCAAAAGACATGGGGAATTACAAACCCATAAGTCTGACCAGCCTTATCTGAAAGGTCATGGAACGTATCATTATGGACCTCATAAATAAAGACACAGGTGACCTACAAACCTTGGATCAAACCCAATTTGTCTTTGTCAAGGGCAAATCCTGCCTGTTAAATCTGGTAGATTTCTTCAAAAATGTGACCAGGGCCATTAAAAAGGGCAAATCTCTGCACACAGCATGCCTCAACTTGGCAAAGGCTTTCAACACAATCTGACACTGAGGCATTACCAATAAACTTAGCAAACTGAATGTAAACTCCTTTGTTGTAAGATGGGTTGCCAATCGGCTCACAAACTGTACACACACTATTAAAATGGGTGACTTCACATCAACCAGCAGACCTGTTGCTAGCAGGGTGCCACAGTGGTCAGTGCTGGTCCCCCTACTGTTTGTTATATACTTCTCAAAAATTCAGGTCAAACTAAGGAGTTGTGGCTGACCAAGTTTGCAGATGACTGAAAACTGGGTGCAATTACTGAATCCACAAATGATGTCAGTGTACTCTAGGAGGGTCTAACGCAGACCAACAACTGGTGTCTTAGTCATGGTCTCAGACTGAATGCAGAGAAATGCATCATCATTCCCTTCAGCACAAACAATGTCCCTTTACACTATGAAATCAACAACAGTACACTAAGTACCAACAAAGTGGTAAGGGATCTGTGAACATAAGTTGACTACGACCTTAACTTTGACCACCATGAAGGAAGACTTCCTACATAGTACACTTGATTAGTAAAAGCATCACCTTGAGAGAAAAGGAGGTTATAACTTCTCTGCACTCGGCACTAATCTGGACCATAATTGAGTATAATGCTCTGTTTGGCATGTACCATGCAAAGCACTTGCAGCAACTCGAGTGACCTCAGAAGTTTCTGAAAAAGAAGATCAAGGGACTCCAGCATATGCCTTACACAGACCAACAAAAGCCCCTGTCACTATACTCTGTATCATATAGACTTCATAGATTCATAGGTTCATAGGTTCATAGGTAGGTACTAGGCTATTAGCCCTAGGGCCTATATAAGCCTAGCCAAAAAGGTACCCTGGCTTTCGCCACCCAAGAAAATAATTTTCCTGTGCACCTATCGAGCAGAGAGCCACAGAAGTGATCCCTGGGGTCAATTTCCTATTTTCCATCCAATCATCAAGATTTATCTTGAAGAATGCTAATGAGGCGCTCTGTTTGACATAGATAGGTAGTCTGTTCCAGAGTATGGGAAGTCTCTGGGACAGGAATCTATCCCTCCAGCATGTTCTGTTTATTGTGGTGGCAAGGTTTAGGTACCTAGAGCATGTAGTATGGAGGGATTGGGATTTCCTTAAGTGGAGCATGTCCAGCAGTTCTGGGTTTGACATAGCTTTGTATGTTAGGCAGAGATTGCCTCTGAGTAGGCGATATGCGACGGTGTAAAGCTGAAGTTTTTTGAGATGGTTTGCATAGGGCATCTCTTTGAGGCCAGTAATCCTCTTTGAGAGGTATTTCTGTGGCCTTTCCAGTTGTTGTAGATGTCTTGTGATGTACATACCAAAAGGGGCGTTGTACTCTATAATGTCTAATGAGTGATGAGTAGAGGGGAACAATGACCTCTTTTTTTCTGGATGAGAAACCTTTTGTGATGAGGTGAGCCATGTAGAAGGATTTCCTGACCACTGTGGCAATGTGATTAGCAAAGGAGAAATTACTGTCCACCTGTGCCCCAAGGTCTCTTATCACACTTTTGGCGTTAAGTAGACTATCACTTATGTGGTAGTTTATGGGTACAGAGTTTTTACCAAAGGGAATGACAATGCACTTTTTGGCATTGAGCTTCAGGCCATGGCTTTGACACCAGGCATCTGTCTCAGTGAGGCCCTTTTGTAGTATGTCCACATCGTTAGGAGTTTCGATTATGGCTCCTAGTTTCCAGTCATCTGCAAACTTTGTTAGCCAAAGATCTTCTGTGTTAGCCTGTACTTCAGAGAAGTAGATATCAAACAGGAGAGGACCAATCTGAAGTCGGATTTGGAGTCTGCTACTTTCACAGTTTGGGTTCTGTCCATAAGCCAGTTGGCAACTCATCTTGTGACAAAGGGATTTATATCTAGTTTAGTGAGCTTATCCATAATTCCAGAGTGGGGGATGGTGTTGAAAGCCTTGGCAAGATCTAGATAAGCTGTGTGAACCACCTTACCCTCATCTAAGGCTTTGATGACTGCTTCAAAGAAGTCAATCAGGTTTAGGAGACATGATCTGCCTTTTACAAACCAGAACTGGGTAGGGTCCAGAGTTTGGAGATTACCAATGTCTTTGTTTATGAGTTCCATGATGATATGTTCCATGGCCTTGCAGACCAAGCTCATCAGGGTAATGGGGCAGTAGTTCCCGGGGTCCGTCATGGCTCCCCCTTTGTGGAGTGGGATAACCATCACAGTGCGCCATTCAGTGGGCACAAAGCCTGAGGTGAGGCTATGATTGAACGTGGTACTTAGGTAGGATACCAGTTCTTCTGTAGTTCGTGTAGAACACAGCCTGGGATATTGTCATGTCCCATGGATGCTGTGTTCTTGGCTTTGAAGAGTGTGTTTTTTACTTGTACAGCCGTGATTACAGGAACTTTGCATTCTTCCGGTATAGAGATGGTCCCTCTAGGGGGGTGAGAGGGGGGTAAAGTTAGCACTGAACCTATCTGCCAGGATGTTGGCAATATCAGTTGGTTCTGTATATTTAGTGCCATTGTGCTGTAACTCAGAGCAGGTCTGAGTGTTGCCATTGAGATTTTTGACATAGCTATAGAATGCTTTGTGGTTGTCTTTAGAGTCAGTGGCAATTTTGTTTTTGTAATTAGCTTTGAAGGATTTTATGAGGGATCTCAGCTTCTTACTGAGGTTGACCAGGGAGTTCCTCCAGTCATAGGATTTTACTCTTTTTTGCAACAGTTTCTTTCTTCTGTTGTAGAGTTTGTTTATGGCAGAGGACCACCAGATTGGCTTCGTTTTTTTGGAGGATAGCATCTTGGTTCCATTAGGGATAGCATGATCCATGCACTCGTGTAAGTGCTTATAAAGTACATTTGTGTAGGATTCAGCAGTCGTACCTCTATTGTCCATCTGCATGGGTGTCATGACATTTGCCACTTTAGTCTTAAGAAGTGTGAAGTTGGCTTTGGAGAAGTTTTTTATGGTGGTTTCCCGAACTGGGGGTGGGGGCGGGATGTGGATGTCTAGGGTGATTAGCTTGTGGTCAGATCTGACCAACGAGGAATTGACCTCTGGTATGGAACACCGGTTGCCCATGCTGGTAATGACCAGGTCTAGGATATTGCTGCCCCTAGTGGGGGTGTGAATAAGTTGATCCAAGGCGTTGGAATTTATGAATTCCAGAAAACGTTGAGCAAAAGAGTTGGTACAGTTAATGGTGGGGTAGTTGAAATCACCCATTATTAGGGTGTTGGGTTGTACCCTAATACTTTCCAGTGTATCAAGAAATGAGGACTGTGAATCCTGGGGCATAGTGGGGGGTCTGTAGCAAGCTACAATTTGGATTGCAGTCTTGCCCAGAGTTAGTTGCACTTGGATAATCTCAGATGCATTATGCTGTGCAACTAGCCTGGAGGTGTGGATATCCTTAATGAATATGGACACACCTCCACCTTTATTGCTTCGTTCCGGGCTAGGTGGCCAAAAGGTTTGGTATGAATTATAGCCTGGCAATGCAAGGGTGCTCTCTGGAACTTTGAACCAGGTCTCTGTCACTGCACAGATGTTGATGTTCTCCATTTTAAGGAGTGCCTCGAGTGAGTGCATTTTGAGGTTTAGACTTCTAGCATTGAGTAGCATTACTCTTAGATTTTGCTTGCTTGTACCTGTTATGGTGGTGAATTTGTCATTTGAACCTTGCCTGAAAAAGGCACTATAGTGGTGGCAAGAGCCTTTGCCAGTATCTGGAATCCCAAGGGCGACAGATGCAGGCCATCTCTGGCAAAGCATCGTGGTCTGTCGATCATGTCATCCCAGGTAAACAAATACTGGATCCCCTTAGAATGATACCAGAAGCTTAGTCAATTGTTGAAGTCAATCATTTTGTCCTTGTACTGCAAGATCGGAGAACTCCTCCATGTCTCTTTTCATGTTGTCCAGGAAGGTATGTCTCAGGTCATTCACACCAACATGGACAATGACAGTGTCATATTTGTACTTGTTGTGGAGTGACCTGAGTGTGTGCGTTATCTGGCGGATCCTGGCACCTGACAGGCAGCTGACAGTAACTTTCTCTTTATTTAGCCTGCTGAGTGGAACATCAGTGTGCCTGACTATAGAGTAACCTATGACTAGAGTGTTTGGTACGTTGTTATGCCTTATGGGCTGTGGTTGAGTGGCACACTGAGTATGTGGGCTATGTGTCATTTGGGTTGTGTTGGGGGGGTGGAGTTTTCTTGTGTGTCTGCTTTGGAGGTCCCTGATGCTTGGGCAGGTTTTTGTTGAGAGCCTCCATGAATGTAGGTGTGTGTTTTGTGTTTCTATCTGTGTGTTTTGGTAGTGTAGGTTTTGAGGAACTATGTGATGAGTGTGGTGTGGTGCAAGTGTTTACCTTCTCCTCTTGACTGTCTAGTCCGGTCTTGGGTGAAGAGAGCTTTGCTTCCAGTTTGGCTATATAAGTGCATCTCTCACAGGTTGTAGTGTTGGATGGTTGGAGGAGAGGGTTGTCTGTGTACATGAGGCAATTGCTGCATTGTCTTAAGATGCCCAGATTCATTAGGTAGACAGGAGAATTCACCGGGAGCTGACAATTAGACATGCCTGGATAGGTTCTTACTTATTAAGTACTAAAAACTGCTTTCCTCTAGACAAGTTTGGAAAGTTGAGTGCTGTAGTAATTTGCAGCTTATTTAGTGCTTACAACGAGTTCTGATCAAGTGCTGAGTTCAAAGAAACAGATTTGAGTGCTGAAACTAGAAAACTGGCTAGTTAAAGAAACAAAATTAAGCTAGAAGGCTTCCCTCCAACAGAGAAAGGCTTGGGGGCTCAGCAGCCTACAAACAGTCTAGACCACTTACAGGAAAGGCAGGAAACAAGCTTACATTTTTTTTTCTTTCCCATATGCTCTCTTTGTACACAGTAGGAGTGCCTGAATTCAGCATATGGTCTCACTGCACTCAGTTGAGTGAGCAAATGAGATGGGCCCAGAAGGAGTATCCAAACACAAATTTACAACACGGCGGGCAGTTTCAAAACCACCAAGATTAACACCAAAACAAAACCAGGGAGAGTGGGTGGGGGACTAACTGAAAAAACAGAGTCAAAACTTACAGTTCAGTTATTATTCAATTCAACACAAATAAATCAATTAAAATGCTGTATTATTTGAAAAAAAGTGCAGATAAAAGGTACTTACATTCTCTTATACATCCAGTTGAATACAGCTAGATCTTAGCCGGCCAAAGCTCTGGTTTTAAGCAGAAAATATTCCAAAATCTTAGGGGAGACATGCCTGGATCAAAGAATAATATTAGACCCAATCCTAATGAACTTGCTGCATATCCGTATATCAAACGGAACTAGAGCTACCCATTCCAGGGACTTAAATATGGCCTGTGACTTAACTAGGACATGCTAGAGGGACAGATTTGCCTTCCAGTGACTGCCATGTCTTTGGAATAGCCTACCAATTCATGTGAAACAGAACATGATACTGTTCAAGAGGAATCTGAATGAGTGGATAGGGAGCCATAAATTCTTACTGGGGATAGTGCCCACAACCCTCCTGGACATGGGCAGTCATTACTAAATGCAATCTTGGGTACTGACTAGCTTTTCTATGGTATTACATTGAGATGAAATGGTTAGGCTTGAAATGACCTCTGGGTCAATAGCCTAGTAATCTCCTATAATCTTATGATTCTGTGTGGATGTTAAAATATATAGAGTGCTAAAACACAGCTGTAAGTTAACTTTAGACATTTCTTCTAAGCAAGATAGGACAGAAAATATATTTCTGTTCAGAGAGATGTGATGCTATAGATAATAAGGCAGAGCTCTGCTTTGTCTGTTATTGTGGAACATTGCTTAACCAGGAGAAGATTTAGAAATATGAGATAGTTGGCCATTGTATTTTTGACCTTGGTTTTATTCCAAATCCTATAACGAATTGAATGTTGTTTGAAAATTACACAGTTTGAGATCATTCTGAAATGTCACAGTCTGGCTGTCACTATTTAATGATGATTGCAAAACATTGCTATCAGCTTAGGAATATGAATTAAGATTGCAAGAATATTCCAGAAGAACCATTTAAACTGCGAATCTGTTGAGTTTTAACTTAGTCTTTATAATCTGCTATATTAGATTTGCTTCTTGTGTAATCTCAGTTGCTGCTAATTTATTATGGAAAATAAACCTTGTTGCTGCCACATGATTTTATGTCTCAATGAATTTACTCTGAGAGAGACAGTAATATAAAGATTTACAGCTGAACTTCAGCCCTCCACTTTAACCTCAAGATCATAGTACACTGTGGGTGGACGTATTTCTTCTCTCCTTGGTGTTAACCAGCAATGGAGCTGTAACTTAAAAGTACTGATTCAATTTTAATACATTCATTTCTTTACTGTGCAAAAGAACAAGCTATTGTGGACCCTTTGGAATCACAAATTTGACCATAAGGGCAAAGGTAAATGCAATATGTATGTATGTATATGTTAAAGTAGCCAGTCTAAAATCATGTTTTTGGGAAGAAACCAGAGCAACCAGAAAACTAAAAAATAGCTTACTATTATATTTGCAGTCAAAACAATTTTGAATCTAAGATTAATGAGACCAGAAGACAGCAAGGAAGACAGGAATCAGAGAATGTTAAGGACCATAGAAATGAACAATGTCAAACATTGAATCTCCTGACCTGTGCAGACACAGAAACAAGTGCTTACATGGGTCCAGAAGGGGAGCAAGTCTGGCTGTTCATTCCTACGGTCCTCAAAATTCTCAGCTTGTGATCTTCTGGTCTTGTTATTCATGGATACAAAATTGTTATGAGGGCAAATATGATAGTAAACAGAAAAACATGTGCATATACTAGGAGATCATACAAACTCCACAAAAATAGGGACCAAAGACCAGGAGCGAGCCTTGGACCCTGGAGTTTTGAAGCAGAGCTTTTAATCACATAACCACCTTGTTTCTCTTAAATTGCTCCAACTATGCTAATTGTAAAAAAAGTGTTTTGGTCTCCTTGGCCAGGATGATACCTTACCTCCTAGACCCTTCTAGACTAATCAGCATACCACACAAAACAGGGCCACTAATGTATGAGCACAGCTGGTAGAGCATTCAATCATCTTTGGGAGGAATGGAGGAGCCCTGTCTTGTCTGCTGCTAACCATTGGGATTTTCATTATATGTCTTAGCCATGAAGAATTATTTGAACAAGCATTTTCAAAGACTTCAGGTTGGTAACATATCCTTCTGTTTGCCAGTAAATGTTTCCATTGCATGGCAGATTTGATTTATCATATTCATTAATTGGTGATTTGAATAAATAATATTCAACAAACTCATGTTCCTTTGGGACTGTTTTTTAAGGCACAAATTTGTAATCAATTCACACAAAACTCATTTTATGCTACCTGGGACCTCCCATTGTCTCTAATATATTCCAGGACCTAAGCTCACAGACTTTTTAAAAATGTTGCTCTTTAAAGTTACTGATTTTAATGCTCTCTTTTTTGGCTGGATCTCTCTCCACTCTTTCTTTTTGCTGTCACACTCATCAGATCACAGAGACAATGATAACTCAGGTACAAATGCCTTCAGGTTATATGACCTCTTTTGGCAGATGCCAAATGTGTTACTATGTAAGATGACTCAGGATTTTCTCCTTATTATCCTATGTCGTGGGATACCACCCAAGCAAATACAGGGAATAAGCATAGACTGCAACCTGGTAAAGATCCTGAGGAGTCTATCGTTCATACAAGACTGGACAGAACAGATTGGTCTGCCACAGGAATCTTCTATGCAGAATTGGGCATTGGTTTCTACTTGCTCTCCCTATTCATTGCAGCTGGGAAAATAGAGTTTTCCAACTCACTTCAATGTGTTGTAGCTCTCTTCCAACCACATATAGACACATTAAGGATCACACATTGTTCAAAGAGGAACGTCTAGAGTATTTTACAGAATGACGTTTGACTGTAAGCATCTGCTGATTGGCCCACAGCTTATCTGCCAACACCATCAGCAATGACATTTTGGTCTTAACAAAGAGTACAAACAATACAGTTTTTTCCTCTACCTCCTGCAATGCTGGACTTTATTAAGCTAACTCACTGCCATGTTAGAGAAGGTGAAATCCCTTCATTGTAGCAACTTTGGTTAACAAAACACTCTAACTATAGAGGTAGCTTTTCTCAGTTGTGCAGTTGCTGACAAATATATTGTTGAAGAATTCATCATTTATTATGCATACTGCAAAGGTCTCCTTGGCATACATTAAATAATTATGAGAATCTTAAGAAAACTGTCATAGCAGCAGCCTATATTTGTAGTGCACTCAAGCTGGTGTTCAGACAGACCTGCATCTGTTATCTCCTCAGACTTGTCTTAAGGCCATAATGTAAATACCGCAAATATTGCAGATATATCACTTATAAAAAATGCCTTGATGTTGCTTATTGCAGTAAAGATATATTTGTTTATGCCCATTTCTAAGAGTACAGATGTTCTATACTTATTTTACCTAATTCATGCTATCAAATGTTTGCTTTTAGTCTAAGATTGTGTTATAGCTGAAAAGAGTTCACAGGACCAGCCCAGTAACCTGGTTTAAAAAAAGTCTTGAAAATAATGCAGGACACGGAAAATCTTTATTTACTTAATAGTTAGTTTATTTGGTTAGTTAGATAGTTAACTGGATAAGATTACTTGACTAGGACATGGAGGAAACTTAGACTTTGTGACTGTGGCACTGGGGAAAATCCCTTACTTTCATGGATGGGCATTGTGCCTTCTGTGGAGAGTGATGTCACAGTTTCATAGTTTCATAGTTTCATAGTTTAGTACTAGGCTATCTGCCCTGGGGCATTTATAAGCCTAGCCATAGTGATGTGGCTTTCGCCACCCTATGTAATGGTACAAAAGTGTACAGAATAGATTTAGAATACTGTGCCTCTGTCTAGTAGTGACACAGTGAAGACCCCCTTACATAATAGAATTAGTTTACTGTGCCTCTGTCTAGTAGTAACACAGAGATGACCCCCCCGGGGTAAACTTACTATCTCCCATCCACTCGTAAAGATTTCTCTTGAAGAGAGTCAGTGAGGGGCTCTGCCTAACATGAACTGGGATTCTGTTCCAGAGTATGGGAAGCCTCTGAGTTATGAATCTGTCCCTCCAGCATGTCCTATTCATATTTGTGCTGAGGTTTAAATCTTTAGCTCTCGTGGTTCTGATGGATTTGGATTTTTTGAGGTGGAGCATATCCATCAATTCCTGATTGGACATGGCCTTGTACGTCAGGCACAGATCACCTCTGAGTAGGCGGTATGCTACTGAATAGAGCTGGAGTTTCTTTAGTCTGGCAGCATATGACATATGTTGGAGACCCTTGATCCTCTTAGTGAGGTACTTTTGGGGTCTCTCTAGCTGTTGCAAGTGCCGGGTGAGGTACATACCAAATGGGGCATTGTACTCAATCATGGGCCTGATAAGGGAGGAGTATAGGGGTACAATGACCTCCTTTGATCTGGATGTGAATCCCTTCATGATAAGGTGGGCAAGGTAGAAAGTCTTTCTAACCACTTTGGCAACGTGAGTGTCAAATGAGAGGTCACTATCGACTTGGGTCCCCAGGTCTCTGATTACTTTTTCCGTACTCAGTGGGTTACTGTCTATGTGATAATTTGTGGGTACTTTGTTTTTCCCAAAGGGGATGACTATACATTTTTTGGCATTTAGTTTACGGCCATGACTCCGGCACCAGTTGTCCGTTTCAGTGAGGCCTTTCTGTAGGATGTATGTGTCAGCTGGTGTATCGACTATGGCGCCTAGTTTGCAGTCATCTGCAAACTTTGCCAGCCACAACCCTCTCATGTTTGCTTTCACATCTGAGAAATAAATGCCGAACAAGAGGGGTCCCAGGACAGAGCCCTGTGGGACACCACTTGTGACTGGCTTTGAGTCTGACATGGCTCCAGCGATTTTGACTTTATGGGTTCTATCCTTTAGCCAGTTTGCAACCCATCATGTGACATATGGATTTACATTTAAGCTGCTGAGTATGTCTATGATGCCTGAGTGGGGTATTGTATCGAAAGCTTTAACCAAGTCCAGGTAGGCTGTATGGACTGCTTTGCCCTCATCAATGGCTCTAGTGACTGTTTTGAAAAAGTCAACCAGGTTCAAAAGGCAGGATCTGCCCTTTACAAAGCCGAACTGGGTGGGATCAAGTGTCTGTAGGTCCCCAATGTCTCTGTTTATGAGTTCCATAATGATTCTTTCCATAGCTTTGTGGACCAGGCTGGTTAAGCTTATGGGGCGGTAGTTACCAGGGTCTGTAGAGGTGCCTCCTTTGTGGAGTGGGACCACTGTTGCTGTACACCAGTGTTCAGGTACATATCCTGTAGTAAGGCTAAGGTTAAATAGCATTTTTATGTGCGGGTTTAGCTCCTCTTGGAGTTCACGTAGCACGCAACCCGGGATACCGTCAGGTCCCATTGATGCTGTGTTTTTAGCTTTGCTGAGGGCGGTTCTCACCTGGACATCTGAGATGACAGAGAGGTTACATTCAGCTGGAATAAGTATTTTTTTCTTTTGGGGGTGTGGGAGGGGAGAAATTTGCACTGAACCTGTCTGCCAGAATGTTGGCAATATCTGTGGGTTCAGCGTATATTTTGTCATTGTGAACTAACTCTGAGCATATCTGAGGGTTTCCACCCAGGTTTCTAACATAGCAGAAGAAGGCCTTGTGGTTATCTTTAGTGTCCATAGCGATTTTTCTCTCAAAGTTGGCCTTGGATGTTTTTATGAGAGAACGTAGCTTTCTACTAGTGCTGATCAGAGATGCCTTCTCTTTATGGGATTTTGCTCTGCCATGCAGTAGCTTCCTTCTTTTGTTATACAATTTGTTTATGGCTGGGGTCCACCAGACAGGATGCCTGCCCTTGGTGGAGAGGGTCTTGGTTTTATTTGGGATTGCATGATCCATGCATTCTTGGAGATGTCCATAGAAAGCATTTGTGAAGGATTCTGCATTGTGGGATGTGGTTTCCACTGGCCCAGTGGGCTTAAAGGATACCATCTCAGTTTTAAGAAGTGTAAAGTCGGCTTTTGAGAAGTTTTTCACTGTAGTCTTTTGTGTTAGGGGTGGAGGTGGAATATGTATATCCAGGGTGATTAGTCTGTGGTCAGATCTCACTAGTGAGGGGTATACTTCCGGTGTGGAGCACTTTGTCCCCATGTTTGTGATGATCAGGTCTAGTATATTATCTCCCCTTGTGGGAGAGGTGACTAGCTGTTCCATTGCATTTGAATTTATGAATTCCAGGAACCTTTGAGCTAGGGTGTTAGGGCTAGAATAATGCACCCAGTCTATGTTAGGGTAGTTGAAGTCTCCCAATATGATGGTGTTTGGTGAGACATTCATATCCTCCAATATCTTCAGGAAGGCTGAATGGGGTTCCTGAGATTGGGAGGGTGGTCTGTAACAAGCTACCAGTTGTATAACAGTTTTGCCTATGGTTAGTTGCACCTGGATGGTCTCTGATGCTTCATGTGTTGCCACTAACCTGGAGGTGTGGGTGTCCTTGATGACTATGGACACTCCCCCTCCATTTTTGGTTTGGCCCGAGTTTTTGGGCCGAAAAGCATGATACGAGGTATAGCCTGGTAGTGCTGGGGTGCTCTCAGGAGCCTTGAACCAGGTTTCAGTTACTGCACAGACATCGATGTTCTCCATACTGGGGAGTGCTTCGAGAGCCTGCATCTTGAGATTTAGACTTCTGGCATTGAGCAGCATTACCCTTAATTTTTTTCCATTTTTGTTTTCTAAGGAGGTGGGTTTGTCTTTTGAGCCTTGCCTAAAAAAGGCACTATGGGGGTGGCAAGAGCCTTAGCCAATATCCGGAAGCCCAGTGGTGACAGATGCAAGCTGTCCCTTGTGAAGCAGTGTGGCTTGTCCAGCATGTCATCCCAAGCAGACAGACATTGGATCCCCCTAGAATGACACCAGTAATTGAGCCAATTATTAAAGCTGATCATCTTGTCTTTGTATTGTGGCATCATTTATGGTGAGGGCAAGATGCTGCTCAGGGTCAGGGTCATACCAGTCTGGGCTACATAATCAGAGAGCTCCTCTATGTCTCTTTTCATGTAGTCCAGGGAGGTACGTCTCAGGACATTCATGCCGGCATGGACAATGACAGAGTCATATTTGTACTTGCTTTAGAGTGACCTGAGTGTGTGTGTTATGTGGCGGATCCTAGCTCCCGATAGGCAGCTCACCGTTACCCTCTCCTTGTTCAGCCTGGTAAGCGGAACGTCAGTGTGTCTGACTATAGAGTCACCTATTACTAGTGTATCAGGCATGGTGTTTGGCCTTAAGGGCTGTGATTGTTTGACACACTGATTTATTGAAGTATGTGTTGCATGTGTTATGTTTTGAGGTGGTGGATTTTTGAGTGTCTGCTTTGGGAGCCTCTGTTGTTTTGGTAAGTTTTTTGTTAGAGCCTCCGAGTATGTCTTTGTGTTATTATGTGTTTGGTTTGCAGTTGTGGTAGGTCTGTGTGGGACTGGGTTTGCTGTGTGTGTGGTTACCTTCTACTCCTGTCTGGTCTTGCCAGTCCTGAGTTGAGAGAGTTCAGCCTCCAGTTTGGCTATATAGTTGCATCTCTCACATGTATTTGTGTTTGTTGGGAGGAGGAGAGGGTTGTCTGTGTACATGAGACAATTGTAGCATTGTCTCAAGATTCCCAGATTAACCAGCTGAACCGGAGAGGATGCTAGTAATCTACCACTTGACATGCTAGAATATTATAAGGGAGTGCTGTGCCTTTAAGGGAAGTGGGTACTCACAGGGGTGGTAGGTGGATGTAGTGCTTACTTTAGCTTGAGAGTGCTTACTTAGAAGAGAGGTTTTGAGAACAAGTGCTAGGCTTATAATAAAGCGAGTAGACTGATTATTATAAGAGTAGAGCTATCTTAAGGGAAAATTTGAAGAGCAGACTTGGCAGAGCCAGAAAAAGTTTAACATTGCTTAACCGGCGCTGCGCTATGCCCACAATCGCGCAAAGCCGTGCAAACGTGGATTTTAAACAGGGAACTTCAAAAGAGCTAGAAATGGTCCAAAACAACCAATTACTACAAGCTGTTGTGCTGAGGTCACTCCTTCAGGGACAGATAGGCAGCTCAAGGCTCCCCACTCCCACTGGTGAGCAAAGAAACTTCCTTCTATCCAAGTAAGGCAATGGACAACACAGGAACTACACCACAGCCCAGAATACAACAAAGCCTGTATACTGGTCTAAACTAGTCGAGGAGAGGCGGGAAAACAAGGATATATTTTTGTTTTTTTTTGTTTTTGAGATAGAAAGCACACAGAAATGCAGGAAACAGTCATAAATCAGTTACGCAGGCTAGCACACTTTAGTGGGCAGCCTCAACAGTTAAATTTAACAAACAAACAAACAACTTTCGACCAAATGTAACTTTAAGTGCAGATAATATATAATGCAACAGACAGCTAAAAAACAGTTTAAACTTGTTCAAAGTAAGCAAGAAAAGGTATTTTAGGTAAAAAACAGCAAAAAATTCTTAAATCAGGAAAGTAGTTGCTTTTCTCAGTTCTCTGCTGCTAGGACCACTCTGCAGGACCACGAGGAGCTGTTTCTGAGTAGTAATGGTTGTAGTTGGGTAAGAAGAGGAAATAAGTGAGTGCTGAAACAGAGACTGGAAGAGAAATTTAGATGTTTGAGCTGGAAATGCTAGTGGATATTGGTCTGTTTGCATATAGCTAAAATGAAAAGTTACAGAATATCGTTTTTTGGAAAAAGGATCAAAAACACTGTGGATGAAGATGAGGAAGTTGAAGCAAACACTGTGACATCATCACAATCATTGGGTGAACTGTTGTACAGGACAGAGATTATTCAGTATAAGGAAGTGCATCACAGGAGAGGAGACTATCACTGCAGAAAATGGACATACAAAAGACAGCATTTTTACTTTGATGTGATGTAGAAAAGTGTAGGAGAAAGAGTATGGCTCCTGAAACACACCTTTTGTATTTCACTTCGAAAGAGGCAAGTCACTAGGTAAAGTAATTGTTTCCGATAATATGTTAAATGAGGAGGACAGCTGATTATTCAAGATAGAATGGAGAAGATTTTTGACATTTGTTTCAAGCAACAACTTCTGGAAGAGAACTACGCTATACTATTTTATGAAACAATGTTTTTCCCTAGACTGACTTTCATTTGCAGAACTTTGTAATTTCTGGAAGACACAAGGTTTTCCTGTAGTTCAGGGCAGACTTACTAATGGGGGAAGACATCAAAGATGAATTAAAGAAAAGCTGCACTAATCCACTGAGAGTATAGAATGCATCTAGAACTGAACTATTGAAGTTAAATTTAAAGATGGATGTACACAACATTGACATAATGTGTTATTCATTAAATATTGCAGTTATGTGTTGCATTATAGGAGGTAACCTAAAAATGTCATTTGTGTGGAGGGAAAAGCATTTATTTAGAAAATGTCCTAAATACAGATGTGATCATTGTGGTGTGTTGTGTCAGTTAAACTCAGGGTAAATGCAAACTTGTCCCAGGAGTAAAAAAAAAAAAAAAAAGATAATTTTTGGTTTATATAGGATGATGAACAAAATAATTAAAATCCAGAAGACACAGTGATGGGAGAAAATCAAGATAAAAATGTGCTTGATAGTAGTGATACAGAAAGTGAAACATTTCAGACCACTAAGGCTGTGACAAAAACATAAGAGGTTGTGCCTGAAACTGTGAAAACTGAAAATATGTTTGAGGTGTTCTCACAGGAAGGTCTGGGAAGGCTGAAAATGAATAAATGACTGAAAGAGTTTAATATATGAGTAACTGCTAAAGCGAGTAGCTTGAAATGCTACCAGGAGTCATTTTGCTGATATTTACTCCCTGAAAGATACACAGTTTTTGAGATACATACAATTAAATCAGTATGTGTGTGTGTGTGTGTGTGTGTGTGTGTGTGTGTGTGCGTGTGTGTGTGTGTGTGTGTGTGTGTGTGTGTGTATGTGTGCGTGTGTGTGCGTGTGTGTGCGTGTGTGCGTGTGTGTGTGTGTGTGTGTGTGTGTGTGTGTGTGTGTGTGTGTGTGTGTGTGAACGTATGCGTTTTGAGATTCAATGGACTTAAGGTATGAAGCAATATAATAGAGTAGCAATTCAGTTTATGTCACAAAGTGGATGTAAAAAGCAGTAATAATTATAACTGCAATGATCAGGGTCTTTATTTGTGATACACAGAGGAAGTGGGGGCTTGTAACAGTGTGCAACAACTATGCATATAAAGAGAGTAAAATAGCTCAGTTTTGACAGATGTATAATTGTACCCTATGGGAAGTCAGCCATCCTAGCTAATTGCCATTATGATAATATGCCTTTAAGAGTCAACCCAGTGGTCAGAGATCTGTGTACACACATAGGCAGTTGCTTTCTCTTCGACTACCCTGTGGCCGCAGTGGTGAGGAAATCATTTTATGTTGTGCAACTTATAAGTAACAGCATGGCATGTAGGCCAAAGAGGTCAGTATCCCACTGTACTCTACCCTTATCAGACCAGTCATAGATTACAATGCTCTCTTTGGTATGTACTTGACCAGGTACATGCAACAAATAGAGTGACCTCAAAGGTTCCTTACAAAAAGAATACAAGGCGTAACAAACCTGCCTTATGAAGAGCACCTTAAAGCCCTTTCCCTCTACTCAGTCTCCTACAGATTACTGAGGGGTGATCTATGCCTGGCTTACAAGGCATCCACAAACCCCACACTAACTAATCTCCTGTATATTCGTACCTTAAATAGAACAAGAAATACAAGGTCTAGGGATCTCAATTTGGTCTGTGACTTAACAGAAAACAAATGCGTCCCAGAGACTGACCCTCCTAAGGAACAGTCTTCCCATCCATGTGAAGCTGAGTCTATTACCCAATTGAAGTACAACCTAGACTAGTGGATGGGGAATAGGAATTTTTCACCAGATCTGGCATCCATGTTCCTTATGGACAGAGGTAGCTGGTAGAGAGGTAGAATGGCCCTCAATGTCCTATTTGGATACAGGACATAATTGTTCTTTTGGGAAAACTTGGCAAGGTTTAGAAAGGCCCCCTGGGTCATTAGCTAGCATAACAACAATCTATAAATCTATGAATCTATAGGACCATATCTGAGTAGGAGTTTTTAACTGTACATTGTGTAACAGGAAAAAATGAAGAAAAGAAAGATGTGTAACAACTGAAGAGTGTGTTCAAACAGTTTAGATGTTAGCACTGATGATTAAGGTTCTTAGCTGTTTGCCTACTGTGCGAGTCTGAACAAGCCACTTAACCAAAAGGGATACTTGTTTTCAGTAGGTTAACCTGGTTACCAAATGTATAAAATAACTGATTCTGAAATGCTTGCTTTAGCAAATAATGGATATACAATTAGAAAAGTTGATGCAAAAGCTAAAGTAGATCACATAACAGCAAATGAGCAGGCAAGAGTAGGGGTTCATAAATGTCTGGAACCAAAGCCACTGACCATAGAACAATGTGGACAAATGTGTAGGATATACTATATACCACATTAAAATGTTGGGTGTTATATGAGAAACCTATGCACACAGTGCTAGATATCTTTAAAAAATGAAGGCTAGATTAATGTATATAATTCAGATAAGGAAACCGAGAAGGTGAGATGAGAAGTAATGTGAACAATGATGCCTTTATTTCCTGAATTAACAAAATAATAATGAGCAGGCCTGCAGACTTGAAAGGATCTTTTGAAGAGAAATTTTTAAGGATGAAAGATAGTGGCAATACAGGTATACATCATGACATAGAAGGGAGGCAGTTTCATCTGCATTACCCATGAAAGGAAATAATGGTAGAAAAACTTGTGATTAAAATCATATGATTGTATGGAGTAAAAATAATGTTGGAAAGGTAATACATTAGATGAGAGAAACAGGGACAAGTTGAAGAGAAAAATAATAAATGAACATGTAACCAAAATACTTACGCTATTAAAGGAAATTCATATACAGAAAATTATTTTTTTCTTTGTTTCAGATGGATTGAGAAAAGTGGTAAATATAATTATTTTGTAATGTTTACATAATATGTGTAAGGGATCGTGGTTGAGGAGGAATATGGAAGAATAAAAAAGTTTAGTTGTTAAAAAAAGGACCTAAAATGAGATAGGAAATTAAAGACCACTAGCACTTTTGAATGTTAATCTCAAGGCCTTTAGGTAAAATCCTACAAGTGAAAAAAAAGGGGTTCTGGAAAAAATAAAACAGAATAACCCAGATCTTATGGCATAGCGAAAGGTAAACATATCAGTAGTCTGTTGCTATTAATAAGGTTTATAGTTAGATAGATGAGGAGAACAGAGAAGAGAAAGAATAAAAGAAACTAATTTGCTGCGGCAGTACGGACAGTTCTTCAGAATTTATAAAAGCTATAATTTCAGAAAGTTGATTTAATCGTTTACTTATACCACTTTTAGGAGGTCATGTGGAAAACCATTAGTTGATGGAAAAATTGGATGGTAAGATTGCAGTAATGAATACAGTCATTTAGGGTTGCCCCAAGTTCAGTTTTATTTAGTGTAGCACTGAATGTTTTACAAAGCCAGAAAAAAAAAAACAAGAAAGGGATGGGAGTGGGATATAGAAGAAGGTATGAAATACCCAGTTATTCTTAGCTACACACATGCTTTGTTATTAATAACAAGAGAAGAAAGATCTGTGAGTTATACAGTTGGCATAGTGAGTTGCTTATTTTCGAAAGTATAGCTTTCAATAAAGTAAGGATTTACTAAGAAGAAAAAGGATATGTCATCTACATTACAGATGGCTGTATCAATATTTTGACAATATTATATTGACATAAAGAGGCTATTATTAAATTTTCATCCTGAAATTTACTATTCGTCCTCGAAGGTCATCAAAAAGATTTATAGATTATTTAATATTTTTATGTGAAGGTCGAGAGACACTAATTAATGACTTTGTACAGACTTTGCAGGAAAATAGTTTTGGTATAAAGTTTATGGTTTATAATTTGACAGAAAAATAACTTTTTTGGATGTGTAACTAGAAGGTGTAGCAGGAGGGGGAATAAAAACTTGGGCTCATAGGAAGTTTGTAAAAACTAATAATTTTTAGATGGTAAAAGTTGCCATCCACCACATTTGATAGATTTGCTAGCATTTAGCGAACTATTATAAATTATTAGGCTTTGTAATGAAGTGACTGTATTGGTTAAGGAATTGTATAGAACTTGTAGTCAATTTAAACAAAAGGGTTATGATTTTCAAGCTATTGAAAAAGCAGTATATACACTGTTTGGTAGTGATCAATATTCTAATAAATGTATTTATGCAATCAGTTATAGAGAAAGATTTAGTTATAATGATAGAACAGTTGGGAATAAACATAAGAGAATGTATTTTGCTACTACATATAATTTGATGAAAGGTAAAATTGTTGACGTTATAAAAGTTTATTGGGGTTCTTTGTTGAATGGTAGAACTTTAAAGTATTTTTAACCTAATAAGCCTTCTCTTTCTTTGTGAAGGGGATGCAGTATTAAGGACATGATTGTCCATAGCTATTTCTCAACCCCTAATGCTGAATTGATGTTAGACCTAGAATTGTTTGTACATTACCCAGTGGTAACTG
This sequence comes from Protopterus annectens, assembly GCF_019279795.1. NCBI lineage: Eukaryota > Metazoa > Chordata > Ceratodontiformes > Protopteridae > Protopterus > Protopterus annectens. The sequence continues at coordinate 1,587,452,344 of NC_056744.1, forward strand.
CTCAGTGTGTAAGCATATTGTGAGGACTTATGATAAAATAAATAATGTTTGTTATGTCTCTAAGAATGTTTTTAATATAATTAATGTTCGTTATGTCTCTAGGAATGTTTTTAATATAAATAATGTTCGTTATGTCTCTAGGAATGTTTTTAATATAAATAATGTTCTTTATGTCTCTAGGAATGTTTTTAATATAAATAATGTTCGTTATGTCTCTAGGAATGTTTTTAATGTCAATACTGAGGGCATTATTTATGCCTTGAGATGTTCCTGTGATATTTTTTATATTGGAGAAACTAATAGGTATTTTAGGGTTAGATTACAGGAACATCTCAGAGATATTAAGAACAAAAAGAATGACAGCCCCATAGCATCTCATTTTGCATTACATCGTGGGAGGGATGGTATTTCTCTAAAAGGTAATATTTTAGATAAGGTAGTAGGCTATAATAGTTTTGAACTGAAAGAGAAATTATTGCATAAGGAAACAATGTTTATTTTAAAATATGGTACTTTGGTACCTATTGGTTTAAATTTAGAATGCGATTGGAAAGTGTTGCTGTAGTTTAATAAGTTTTGAATTTTTATTGGATGTGTATTTAATTGTTTAATTTATGTCTTAATTGATATTAATATATAAAGGTGTATTTTTTTTAAGTTTTTTTTTTCTTTTCAAAGGCCTATTGGCCGAGGTGCTAGAGAGTGAGAATAAAATCTTTTGATTTATTAAGAAGTGCACTGTTTTTTTTTTTTTTTGGTTGCGTTTTACTTTTCATATGTGCCTGACAGTAAAGAGTCCTGCCCTTCTTTGAGATTTATAATGAGATATAAGGGGGGGGGGCATCTGCATATATCCAATGAGCCTGTACTACTTTCTTGCAGTTTTTTTTTTACAGAACGGAAGTACTAGAAAGATTTTTCCTACTCTTGTATACAACAAATCCAGCATAGGCACAACTCTATACCCTTTTGTGGATTAAAAATTGTCAGTGATCACTGTTAATTTAGCTTCTGTTAAACTAGATGGGCAGGATAGTGTTTCTTCCATTTGAGATGTAGCCGGAAGATTTTTCACTTTAGACCATTGTCCACAGATCTATTAAATCTGCCACTCTCATAGTGGACATTGATTATGAGAAGTTAATGAGAGACTTTATAACGATTCTGCTTGACTCATCCCTCTCTGGTATGAGGGGAGACAGAGGCTCTTCAGTTTTGCCATCTCTTCTGTCTTTCTCCTTTTTGATTCTCCTTGCTAATCTTCATTTCAGTGCCTTTTACAAAGAGGCTAGTCACAAACCTTCAGCTGTTGATGCTGACAAATGCTAATGCTGGTTATAGTCAGAGTTTCACAGCTTTTAGGTCAAAAACCTTCTAGTTTGACAATACTATCAGTGTTGATGGCTCCAGTGGCTACAGCTAATAGCTTTAATAGTGTTCATTACTGTAATCGGATGTTTACTGAATTACTAAACTGTCAACTGCTTTTTCATACTGAGACTTGTATTTTCTGTTTGTGAGTGCTCTTTCTGTGCTTTTCTGTGCATTTATTGTGAGGTTTTTGTGTTCTACTCAGGTAGCATAATCTAGATAGAGGCCTGCTGTTGTCCAGGCCTGGTAGTTTTGTTTGTTGAGTTTCCTGTGTTTCTGACAGCCATTTTCTGCTGATAGTGTCTTGTTTTCTTTGTTATTGAGAGTAACAGGATTTCCTGACCTTCTCTAACACAAGTGATTGGTGTCAGAGCAGAGGCTTGTAGGACTGGGTAATAATTTGAGCTTCTAGATTCTTCCACCCTTTCTGGTATATAAACCCTGTGTCTGCAAGGGACTGTGCTTGTATTAACCAGGCTGTGGAATGGTAATTCATCACTAGGACAAAGCAGAAATTCCTTAAGATTCTAAGAGCAGAATAAGTTATTTCTTACATTTATTTCATTGAATTGCACTTCTTTAATGTTATAATTGTGCTATACAGCTATTCTACTACATTTTCCACTGTTATAAAGATTTTTTTTACTGTTTCGCTGCATTTATGTACTGTTTTATACTGTTTTAATTGTATTTTCATTGCTAGATACTGTTTCATTACTCTAATTGCATTTTTACTGAATTACTTAACTGTAAACTGCTTTTTCATACCGAGAGTTGTACTTTTTGTCTGTGAGTGCTCTATCTGTACTTTTCTGTGCATTTTTTGTGAGGTTTGTGTGTTCTAGTCAGGTGTCATATAACTGATTTGTTTGCAGTTAAAAGCATACTCTAGAGTCTCCTTGCTCCTTTATCTGTTTAAAACTTTCATGTAGTAGCTACAACTAGTAGCTGTAATATTTTCCCACCTGCCCTCTCTGTTGGTGTCTTGTTCTTATACTTGGTGGCTTTGCAGTTGCCTACCCTTACTGCAAATTTGATCCGGGACACTCCTCCCAGTCTAGTGTCATTAGCTCATTCTACCTAATCGAGAGAGTACATTTGAGAAGAACAACCCACATAGGTTCTTGACCTTGAATTCTTCTGTTCCTGCTTTCTCCCTTTCTACTTTACTAAAAAAAAAAAAAAAAAAAATGTTGCTAGAATCTCCTTGTGTTCTGACTGAGTGTGCTTATCAGCTAAGTATATCTTTAACTTTTTAACTGTTCAGAGTTTAATAAAACAATAATTGAATTCAGTTCAGAATACAGTTTGCATAAATTGCATTTATTTAAACTGTATTTGCTCTAACATTGCTACACACTTGTGTGTGCTAGTTTACACTGCACTTTGAATTGTTTGTAGGGCTGTTTTAGCTGCCTTTCTATAAAAAAAAAATTCTAAGCTTGTTTCCTGGCTTTCCTGTAACTAGTCTAGTCCAGATACAGATTTGCTGTATCCAGGACTGTTTGTAAGCTTCTGAGCCCCCAAAGCCTTTCTGTATTGGAGGGAAGCCTTCTAGCTTATCAGTGTGAGTGGTAAGCACTATGTAACCTATCTACCATAAAAGGAGTGTTTTTTGGCTCAGAAATTGTAGTTATTGGCTGTTTGGGCAGTTTTTCCATCTCTTTCAACTTTTCTGGTTTAAAAGCCCACATTTGAGCGTGTTTCCCAGTTTTCCTGTAACTAGTCTAGTCCTAATACAGATTTGCTGTATCCAAGACTGTTTGTAAGCTTCTGAACCCCCCCCAAGCCTTTCTGTGTTAGAGAGAAGTCTTCTAGCTTATCAGTGGGAGTGGTAAGCACTAGGTAGCCTATCTACTACTAGAGGAGTGGTTTCTGGCTCAAAAATTGTAGTTTATTGGATGTTTGGGCAGTTTTTTCCATCTCTTTCAACTTTCTGATTTAAAAGCATGCATTTGCACTTGTTCCCCCTTTCCTGTAACTAGTCTAGTCTAGATACAGATTTGCTGTATCCAAGACTGTTTGTAAGCTTCTGAGCCCCCCCCAAGCCTTTCTGTGTTGGAGGGAAGCCTTCTAGCTTATCAGTGGGAGTGATAAGTACGAGGTAGCCTATCTACCACAAGAGGAGTGGTTTATGACCTAGAAATTGTAGCTTATTGGCCATTTGGGCAGTTTTTCCATCTCTCTCATCTTTCTGGTTTAAAAGCCCACATTTGTGCTTGTTTCCTGCCTTTCCTGTAACTAGTCTTTCCAGATACAGACTTGCTGTATCCAGGACTGTTTGTAAGCTTCCGAGTGGTGCTTTTCCCTGGGTCTACTACTTCTCTCCTCTCCTGCACATTTACTAGCTTATTAGTCTAGCACTTTACCAGACATCTTGTACCAATTATTGTAGCACACAAAAGTGCTACCAGCACTAAGTGTTCTGCAAGGAAACAGATCCAGTACTTATTATTAATGCCCACCCCTCCAGGCATGTCTAAAGGGCAGTTCCCTGTGCTTTCTCCTATTAACCTGGTGAACTTGGGCATTCTGAGGCAATGTAGCAACTGCCTCATGTACACAGATAACCCTCTCCTCTTACCTCCCAACACAGACTTGCAAGAGATGCACTTATATATCCAAATTGTAAGCCACACACTCTCCAGCCAAGACCAGAATAGCGGGTCAAGAGGAAAAGGTCAACACTTGCACCACACCACATGGAACACATAACCCAACACACACCAGCACTGCCTTTACATAAAAACACAAACCACACACTCACCTTGCAGCTCTCAATAAAAATCTACCCAAACAGCTGAGACCTCAAAGGCAGAAAAGCACTCAACCACCATAACATAACACTAATCATGAGATACATAACTCTCCTAAACAGTGTGCCACTTAACAAAATCCCCTAAAGCAAAACTGCATGCCCAACACACTAGTCATAGGTGACTTGATAGTGAGGCACACTGATGTCCCACTCAATAGGTTGAATAAGGAGAAAGGAACAGTAGCTGCCTGTCAGGTGCCAGAATCCACCACATAATGCACACACTCAGGTCCCTCAAAAACAGGTACAAATATGACTCAGTCATTGTACATGTGGGTGTGAATGACCTGAGACATACCTCCCTGGACTACATAAAAAGAGACATGGAGGAGTTCTCGGATTATGTAGCCCAGGTGGGTATGACCCTAGTCCTGAGCAGCATCCAACCATCACCCAGAATGATACCACAGTACAAGCAGAAAATGATTGATTTCAACAATTGTGTAGCATCTGTCTGCCTGTGGTGACATGATTGACAGACCTTGATGCTTTGCCAGAGGTGGCCTGCATCTGTTACTCTGGGCATCTGGATACTGGCCAAGGCACTTGCCACCCCTATAGTGCCTTTTTAGGTGGTGTTTCAAAGAACAAATTACCACCATAACAGCTACAAACAATTGCAATCTGAGGGTCATGCTGCTCAATGTTAGATGTCTAAATCTCAAAATGCACCCGCTCGAAGCACTCCTTAAAATGGTAAACATTGACATTTGTGCTGTAACAGAGACCTGGTTCAAGGCAGCAGAAAGCACCCCTACACTACCAGGCTATAACTGTTTTCACACCTTTTGGCCCCAGAACTTGGACTGACGCTCCAAAGGTGGTGGTGTTTCCATATTCATAAAGGATGTGCATATCTCCAGACTAGTAGTCCAACATAATGCATCAGAGATATTTCAGGTGCAGCTAACATTGGGTAAGACAGGGATTCAGGTTGTAGCCTGCTACAGGTCTTTAACCATGTCCCAAGACTCACTCTCAATGTTCCTAAGCACCCTGGAGAATATTAGGGTCTAACCTAAGACTTTCATACTAGGTAACTTCAACTACTACTCCATTAACTGGAAAAACTACTCATGTACCAATACACTTGCCCAACGTTTCCTGGACTGCATTAATTCCAATGCACTGGACCAGCTTGTTCTTACCACCACTAGAGGTAGCAACATCCTTGACCTGGTCATTACTAACATGGGCAACCATTGCTCTACACCAATAGTCAGCTTCTCCCTGGTTAGATCTGTCCACAAACTAATCATCTTGGAAATCCCCCCCCCCCCCACAAAGGTAAGCACCATGAAAAACTTCCCAAAGCTAACTTTGGGCTCATAAAAACAGAGGTGGCTAACTTCATGGCACCCATGCAAATGGAGAATAGTTGCATGACTGCCGAATCATACACCATTGCACTGTATGAGCATGTACACAAATGCATGGATCTCGCCATACCCAATTGAACCAAGATGCTCTCCTCCAAAAAAAAAGGAAGCCAATCTTGTGGTCCCCTGCCATAAACAAACTCTACAACAGAAGGAGGAAACTGATGTGGAATAAGGTGAAGTCCCAAAACTCCCTTATCAGCCTTAACAAAAAGTTGAGATCCCTCATCAAATCCTCTAAATCTAGCTATGAAAATAGAATTCCAGCAGATAGTTAATACAACCACAAGGTCTTTTATAGTTATGTAAGAATCTCCATGGCAATACCAAGATTTGCTCTGAGCTACTGCACAATGGTACCTCCTATACTGAGCCAACAGATATTGCCAATATACTGACCGACAGATTCAGTGCCAACTTTACCCCTCCCCCCCAAAGGACCAATCAAATACCAGTAGATTGCCAGGCACCCAGTATTACTGCTGCACAGGTTAAAACAAAACTGTCCAAGCCCAAGAACACAGCTTCTACAGGACCTGACAATATCCCTGGCTGTGTTCTACATGAACTACAGAGTGAACTGGCACCTCACCTGTGGGCCCTGTTCAATCACAGCCTCACCTCAGGCTTTGTCCCTACTGAATGGCGCAGTGCTACAGTAATCCCTCTCCACAAAGGGGGAGTGATTACAGACCCTGGGAACTATTGCCCTATTAGCCCGATGACTCTGATATGCAAAGCTATGGAACGCATCATCATGTAGCTAATAAACAAGGATATAGGGAATCTCCAAACTCTGGATCCCACACAGTTTGCGTTTTTGACGGGTAGATCATGCCTGCCCAACTTGGTCGACTTCTTTGAGTCAGTCACCAGAACTGTGGATGAAGGCAAGGTGGTTCATATAGCCTACCTTCATCTGGCCAAGGCCTTTGATACCATTCCCCACTCAGGAATCATAGAAAAACTCACTAAGCTAGGCATCAACCCCTATATCACTAGGTGGGCTGCAAACTAGCTCAGATATAGAACCCACAGTGTGAAAGCAGCTGACTCCAAGTCAGACTGCCAACTAGTCATGAATGGAGTCCCATAGGGTTTGGTCCTGGGTCCTCTCCTGTTTGGTACTTACTTCTCTGAAGTACAGGCCAACACGAAGGGACTATGGCTGACAAAGTTCACAGATGATTGCAAGTTAGGAGCTATTATTAACTCCCCAAGTGATGTTGACATCATACAGAATGGCCTCACTGAGACCAACGACTGGTGTCAGAACTATGACCTTAAACTCAATGACAAGAAATGTGTCGTCATCCCCTTTGCGAAAAACCCAGTTCCCATGAATTACCACATTGATGAACACAGAAGGTGTTATAAGAGATCTGGGAACACAGATTGACAGCAACCTCTCTTTTGATCCCCACATTGCCACTGTGGTCAGAAAGTACTTTTATGTAGGACATCTCATTACTAAGGATTTTGCATCCAGAAAGAAAGAGGTCATTGTCTCCCTCTACTCCCTCATTAGGCCAGTCATCGAGTACAATGCCCCATTTGGCATGTACCTCACTAGACATCTGTAAAAACTGGAGAGGCTGAAAAGTACCCCACAAAGACAATCCTAGGTCTTAAACACTTTTCCTATATGGACAGATTAAAAAAACTCCAACTATTCTCTGTCTCATATCGCCTACTTAGAGGCGATCTCTGCTTGACTTACAAAGCCATGTCTGACCCAGATCTGTTAGAAATGCTACATCTAAAGAAATCCCAATCCCTCCACACCACATGCTCCAGAGATCTCACCCTCATTTTATTTTATTTATTTATTTTATTTTACATTTGTTGACCGGGCTAGTCCAGCTGGATTAATGTCCATTTTCAGTGGAGGCCCAGGGAGAAAAGCTCCAGAGGTTAAAAACAGTATTGGAAATACATAACAAGACATAGTACAAATGTAATTATACAAAGGTAAAAAAAATGAACATACAAATATTATAGATTTTAACTAATCAGAACAATCGTAGCAAAACGATATAATAAGGTATCAAATCATAAAGTGTATAAAAGGTAGTTTTGAACCATGGTAGATAATACACAATTTTTTTTTTTTTTTGCTATAATGAGTTACGTAATATTTACAATAAATAGGGGTAATATCTCAGTTGAAGTAGAAGATGAAATCCAAGTGGATAAGAAAAGTTTATGATAGAGTTAAGGGTGCCAACAGGCTAGTCTGGGTTGGTACAAGAGCAAAGCCAGAATTTATTAAGATGTATTAAAAGTTGTTTTTTAAATAGTGGAAGAGTATGCAAAGAGGATCATTACCATAATCAACAGAATGTACTGGATGGACAGGTTCATAACTCAGAGACTGCCCATGCTATGGAATAGACTTCCCATACATGTCAAGCAGAGCACCTCACTGGACCTCTTCAAGAGAGATCTTGATGAGTGGATAGGAAATAGAAAATTCACCCTGGGGATAACTCCAGTGGCTCTACTTGACAGAGGCACTGGGAACTAAGGTCGGGTGGCACAATACCAGGGTAATCCTATGGCTAGGCTTGTGAAGGCCCCAGGGCTATTAGCCTAGTACACACTTATGAACCTATGAACCTATAAACCAGTGTTGATGCTGTTGGTGACAGGAGCTTCTTTGGCCTTGTATTTGTAGATTGGGTATAAAAAAGCTCATTGCTAGCCTTGACATTGCTGGGTACAATTAATAATATTAGCTGGGTTCGCCTTCAAGCCCTCAGCCTTGATGAACTTGTCTGGTTGTCAGGGATTGAATCATCAGGGTTAGGTTTGGCACCAATTTTTTCAGCATCAATATCAGTCTTGATATTTATCAATCTTGGCCTGTCAGGGCTGGTAGTCATAGCCTCACATGTGAAGGCAAAGTTAATCTCACTAGTGCCAACTGAGATAGTTTTGGATGGGATTACTTAGAGTCCTTATATCTACTTAAATCAAGATCCTGCAAGAAGACTTTTTAGACCCTCCCAGCTGGCCTTCTGTGGACAAGGTGGTGTGTCTTGTCATTAGGACCACAAGAAAAGAACATGACATTGTGGCTCTGTTCCAAAGGTGCCAGTTAGGATCCTCTGGCCTCCCAGGGATTGAACTTACTGGACTGACACTCCAAAACCAGTCCTATTAATGGTTCTGCATTAGATCACTTTTGCAATGGCCATAATTATATAACATAAATCCTGCCAAGCACATCGGCCATCTGGCCAATTTACAGATCTTTGGGATCTGTCCTCATGTACAGAACTGCGCATCTGCTCTTAGCACAAGAATGTGGGATGGTATAAGAGGGAAGTATGGCCATGTCAAAAAAAATCAGAACTTTCTTGAAAGGGATGTTACAAAACAGACCACCTAGAAAGCAAGAAGCACTCCTTGGATTCTTAGTTTTGTGCTTGAAAAATTACAGGCCATAATGTATATGGAATCGTTTTGGAATTTTCATAAAGACAAAGTGAGTCTTAAAACCAACTCTTCCTTTATGCCTAAGGTTGCTTCTGAATTTAACTGAATTTACTTTAAACCAGACCATTCATCTCTCTCTGTGTTCTTTTCTGAACCCAAAAACACAGGAGAATATTTCATATTTTAGATATCCACAGACAGCTATGATTTTGCCTGGACGGAACTAAAGATTTTAAGAAAACTAACTAACTTTTTGTTTCCTCTGATTAAAAAAAAAAAAAAAGGGGCAAGACAGTACCAAAACTATTTCTAGATGGCTGTCTCAAGTTATTCAGTTTTGTTGCTCAAGCTATGGTACCCCTCCTCCCCCCAAGAAAATCAGGACTCACTCAACCAGAGCTGTGTATAAGATGGATTCACTTTAGAATCTCGAAATTCCGAAACATCGAATTTCATATGATTGAGATCATATGATCGATGTATTGGAATATCGAAATTCCAAAACAAATTAAAAAAAAAACAACACCCTCACACCCCATATTCCAACTCCGAGATCACACTACAGCAAGGAAAAGGGAACTCTCCCATTCCGTGCTGTATGCAGATCTCCATTCAGAATGTCGGGATTCTGAAAGTTTGATCATATGGTCTCGGCCATATGAAATTTGATCTTTCAGGATTTCGGCATTGTGAAGTGTTCCCATATAAGACAGAAACTATTTCCTTCTAACTCTCCCTCTGATGATCTGACATCCTACTCTTCTCCCTCAAGCACGCTAGCTACAAGCTGACACAAGTGCTATGATACTTCTTTATTGATTAATCTAAATTATTTCTTCAAATTTCTGGAGCTCCTAGCATCAGAATAATCTCACCTCTGTTAGGCATTCAGTGACTGTTGTCCCTAGCCAGAAGTTTAATGAGCTTTGCCATCTGTGGCCTTCCTGGTAATGGATGGATGCATTTTTAAATGTACAGATGATAAATCATTGTTTAAACATTTATATTTCTAATAGTGGCGCAGTTATTGGTGTTAGATAATTTAGGATTTTTTTTAGTTCAGCTATATTGCCTTTTGTTGTATCAATCCTGTAGGATGTGATATTTAGTACTGTGTTGGCTGTATAGAAATGCTTTTAATATTTTTTGTCACTCTGTCATTAACGTCTGCATGATGGAATACTAAAACAGACTTTAGGAGTAAGAAAAATAAAATTTCTTGGCATTTAACAAAACTTTACATTATTTATAATTTGTGTACAATGTAAAAAGAACTAATTTTGTGATTTTCTTTATGATTTATGACTTCAGTTATTTCTAAGGATTGTAACTCAGATACTTTTACAGCAGCTATATGCTACTCTTTCACTTTTCTATTGCGTAAATAATTTATTTTGGGCATGTTTATGTTTTTTACAATGTTCAGAGCAACACTAAACTATACTGGATAATAGAAAATTGATTTTTAATGTTTCAGAAAGTGCCAGCTAAAAATATTCTGGAAAGACAACAAGTGCATGCAGTAAACTAGAATCATGGCTTTCAAATGGTTTAAACACTAAGTGATAACCTAATTTTACTAGCATGTTTTCTGAAAGAAAATGATGGAAAACCAATGATTTAAACCAAACAAGTGTTCAATCTTTTGAATTTATTATATACTTAGAAATATACTAATAGAAAAAAAATGCTTTCTTGTTTTCTGTTTCCAGACAGCTAGTAAGAAGAGAAATCATTTTCCACTGGTTTCTAAGTCAAAGGAATGATGACAATTATTTGTTTGGGAAAACTAATAATAGAGATAAAGTGGAACAATGCAAGGCTCCTTATAAAATATTACTTTAAAAAATGTTTTTACATTTAATAATGGCTACAAATTTTAAGTGGGGGTGTTTCTGATTTGTTTGAGGAGTGTTAGTATTGTCAAGAATGAATTAAATATGTGCCTCCATCTTCCTTTTTTCAATTTCCTCCATTGTATTAACCTTATGGGATATTTTAGGAGCCAATATGTAAAAACTCAGATGTGCTTGAACTAATTTTAAAGTTATGAATACACTGGATAGATTTTGAATGACTTTAGTCAGTGGCGTTAGTGCCTTTACTCACATAACAACAAAACATACATTGCCTCAAGCTCTCAGGCATAATGATTCCTGGACTTCGTAAACATATTGGACCTGGTACGCTCCCCCACTAGTGTCACATCCTCTCTAGTGAGGTCAAATCACTAAAAACAAAATCAGTAACCTCAGCAAATTCTTTAACAGTTACTACATCCTATTCAGTGATAGTCTGTCTAAATGTTATGCTCTTCCTTACCCCGCATTCAAAGCAACCTCTGCAAAACTGTTCACAATTATATAAATGGCTGTATCAAAGCTGCATTACCTACTAGAAGCCCAAAAGAAACCCTAAAAACAAAACACACTGGTGGAATCCTAAACTTAATAAGGTATATACCAAAAGGAAAAAAAGGCATGGCTAAATTCAAGAACAGCAACTCTCAAAATTATAGGAGCTTTCTAATTAAATTAAACAGGAAAATAAAAGGACTAATTTAGTATAATAAGGCCAATTATGAGGTCACAATACCAAGGTCCAAAACCTCAAAGGCAGCACATGCCAGTGGGCCAAAATGGTGGTGAATGATGCTACATTCACTGAGCAGAGTGACATAGTGAATTTGCTGGCTGACAAATTCAGCTCAAACTTTACCCTCCACTTACTCCCACCTCCTTCCATAAAATACCTACTAGCATAACTCCTCCCCAGCTGTTAACAGACAGCAGGTCCTGGAGGCACTTGCTACGGCCAAAAACACTGGTACAATGGGCCCTCGACAATATCCCAGGATGCCTCCTAAATAGCTTGAAACATGACCTATCAGCACCACTTCAGTCACTTTTCCACTACAGCCCCAGTACAGGATTTGTTCCATGAGAATGGAGGACTGCAGTGGTTATCCAGCTTCACAAAGGCGAACCATCAATTGACTGTGGCAACTACAGAAATAAAGGCAAATTAGTTTCTTCTATCTTTTTTGATCTATCTAAAGCTTTAGACATTGTCTCTTATAGCAAACTCTTAAATGTACTCTCTGAACTAAAACTCAGTCATTCTGCACTTGAATGTTTCCAGGATTATCTATGCAGATGACAGCAAGCTGTAAAATGGTAACAAGACCTCTCTCCTCTATCACCTGTCACTTTGGGAGCTCCACAAGGATCTATCTAAGGTCTCCTACTTCTTTTTTTTTAAACAAGAAATATCTTTATTAAATTATCATGTCACCATATTTATTAATAATCTTCATACTGTTACTCTTCATGCCTCCCTAGTGCAGTAAGCAGTTGATGCCACTCTTATATGTGCTGCTCTGTCTTTACAACAACTTCAACAAATAACACAAGAGTCCTTCTCTGCAGTGGAATCGTGGATATCTCATTCACAGCTTATTCTTAACCTAACAAAACTAAACTCATGCTTTTCCAGCCCACAAGAGCCGCAGACCCTTCCCCTACATTCTATATCTCATCTACAGATAATACCACTATTTCATCATATCCCAAACTAAACGTCTGGGTGTGGTTATTGATAATAACATGAAATTTCACATTCATATAACCCAGACAATAAAGAAAGTACATAAAAAACTTGGCACCCTATACAGAAACAAACAATTTTTAACCTATAACACAAAAGCTACCATTGCAGGAACCCACCTTGTCTCTACACTCCTTTATGCTTTACCCATTCTCAAAAATCTGAAAAAATCAGATTTAGGAAAGCTTGAGGCATGCTACACTAAAACTGCAAAGTTTCCACAGATTCTACATATAGATCTCATCACTGCTTAGGCCTAAAACAACTCACCTGGTTAGAACTACTTATATCCAGCTTACCATAGCCCATAGACTTAGTAAACCACCCTGAAAAAACCTACCTTAAAAACCTACTACAACCTTACTCTAGTAATCATGTTCCTACTATATCCTGACTATGTCTATTACTATTTTGCAAGGTTTTTTCAAATTGTTCTAGTTTATTCTACTAATCCCAACACTCAGGGTTTACATGGTATTGTCCATGTTAAGAACTTTTAGAACTTTTGGAAGACAATTGAACTATATTTCCCAATGTTAAGCTTTGAAATATTAATGATCCCTCATTTGATCTTGTTCATCTCTCCCTTGTCATGTTACTTGTCTAGCACATAACATGTATCACTGTAATCTCTTTGTTAAAAGTTTGAAGATAAGGACATATGGAACGTTGCCATGCCTTTCTCTCCGATAAGCATTGTTTTGTATTTCTAACTTTGTAAAATATACTTTGAATTAATTCTATAAATAGTATATTTTGAATCTAGTCTAACTATGCAAAATATGTTTTGTTTTGATTTATATCTATGTAAATACTTTTATAATTTGACTCTGTATCTATATACAGTCTCTCTGTAGTAACTATGTGAAGCTTTTCTTCTCGGGCATTTAATGAAAAGGACTGTTCGTCCACTTGGACTTTCCCAGTAAACAAATCTAAAATAAAAAAATAAATAAATAAACAATTAGTTTGATTGGTCTAATATGCAAAGCCATAGAATGAATTATCATCAAAATGACCAAAAAAGACATAGATAACCTTCAGACACTGGACCCAACCCAGTTTGGCTTTGTCAAGGGAAGGTCATGCCTACTAAACCTGATGGCCTTCTTTGAGAAGGTCATCAGGGCACTGGATGAGGGAAAAATGGTGCATACCTTCTACTTGTCTTAGCAAAGCGGTAGTTTATCTGACATCCTGTAAGGTATGTCTATTATTCTATGTAGGAAAAACTGTAAGGGCTTTGAGAAAAAGGATTTATGAGCACCTGAATGATATCAAGAACAAAGTAGAGACAAACAACACTCTACAGACATTCCTTGAGTGCAGGTGTAATGTAGTAGATCCTGGCCCCTGATAAGCAACTGACAGTGATATCAGTGTGTTTCACAATAGAGGCTCCAATGATCAGAATGTTTGTTGGATCATGTAGTGGCTTGCCTTATGGGCTTACAAGTAGAGGCTCCATGAGATGTCACTGTATGTTTTGAAGTGGGTGTTGTTCTGAAAAAGTACATTCTGGGCTGCTGAGTGCATTTGTTATGTATACTTCACCTAGGAGGTGTTTGGTGTTTAGGGAATTTACATATAGGTGCCATAGCATATGTGGGTTTATGTGTCTGCTTAATACTGTGTGTGTGTGTGTGTGTTTAGTACAGCGTGTGTACTTCTGGCAACCTGAGTGACATTAGAAATGATTTTTGTGAGATCTTCACCTCCAATGACATTGTATAAATACATATCTCACATACCTTGTCAGTTGGAACATTAGCTGGTTGACAGTAAATATGAAGCAATTTCTTCATTGACACAGGATGCTCATTTCCACCAAGTTGGTAAAGGAGATAGTGGGAAAGTTTATATCCATGCAACAGGCCCTTTTCTATTAATTAGACAGTTGCAGTGAGAATATAAAGTAAAGTCAGGAGTATCAGGTTTGCAACTCTGGGGGCAGTGATTGTCATTGCAAACTAGTTGACCTATGTGCAGCTAGGTGTTGGTGAAATTTCAAGGTTACTTTTTACAGGAAAATGTCAACTCAAGCTGCATGTGTCTCTACAGAGCATTGCCAAACACTTGCGATACTACAGTATCCTCTGATGATTTATGGATGAAGTATTTAGGGAGGTATTTGCTGAAAAGAAAAAAGAATTAGCTTTGTCAAGAATGATGAATAGTGGGGAGTCACCTAATTGGCTACTAGCTGGCTACTACTACTGCTGCTCTCATCACAGCTTCACACTGCCACTTTGTTCCTTCTGTCATCAGAAGCAAAACAGTAGCACCAAACCTGAGATGAGAAGAAGAACACAGACTCTTTGGTGATCAGTAGTCTTGTCCCAGATGATGCAGGGGTCTGTAGGCTTTTTGTAGCCTTTTCCTGGTAGAGACCTTGAACATCAACTAAACCAATCAGGAAGGTCCTGCCCAATCAAAGACAGTCAGCATCCAAAGTCCTCTGCTCCGTTTCTCACCAGGAGGAAAATAGAAGCACAAATTCCAAGATGGCAGCTATGAAGCAGTTATCAGGCTTTCTGATGACCATCGGTCTCCAGGAAATAATGTACCTATGCTCTTTCTATCACCAGCAGCAAAACAGAAGCACTAATCCCAAGATGACTACTGAGAGGCAGAATTTGGGCTCTTCAGTGATAGATGGTCTTGGAATAATGTTACAGATTTTTAAGATAAGATGTAAAAATCGGTTAATATCCTACGAGTTACAGTTAGTGTGCACTAATCAGTTAGAAATGAAAGAGGAGGTAACTCAAGTTTTAGCAATCTAAGGGGAGAGCCACTCATTTTAAAAAAGCAAGATAGATTGGATGACTATGGACACTTAGCATTCTGACTCAATGGAATATATTGGCAAGCCAATAAATTTAAATAGCTGAAGGAGGGGTGACTTAACAAAAAATATAATTTTGTGCTTACTGGCAATAACCAATGAAAGAGGAGAGGAAAGGCAATATGTGGTCAAATTAGTTTAAGAGGCAGGCAGCTAGAGAGACAGTTGAGTTTAAAAACACAACAGAACCAGATGGGGAAAATTTAATTTCTGTCTGACTCCAAGAAATACAGCTCTGGTCTCTTTCCTAGCTTAAATATGAAATAGAAAGCATAATACAATTAAAACACAGTGTGATATGAAAATACCCCACAATATATAAAATATGAGAAGGCAATAAAACAATGCAAATTACAATAAATCAAGATAAGAAAAACAAACTAGCCTTTCCCTTACAGAAGTCTATGGCAGAGAATCTGAGGGAGCTTTTCCAGTAAAGCTGTTTTACTCCCTTATATACAATGTTTAGTGCCTAGCTCCTCCCTCAGTTTACATGTAATTAACCTTAACTGACCTGTTCTAATTTCTGTGTGACTCGCAAGAGATGCAGCTCTGGTCTCTTTCCTATTTTAAATATGCAAAAGAAAACAGAATACAATTAAAGCACAGTATAATGAAAATATACAATAACATCTAAAGTAGTAGGCAATAAATAAATACAAATTACAAGAAAGCAATATAAGAAAAACAAACTAACCTTTCCCTCACAGCAGTCTATGGCAGAGTCTGAGTGAGCTGTTGCAGTAAGAAGAAAATTACAACACTTTCATTTCAAAATGTGACACTTAAGCTGTTTAATGATAGCATCCTTCACTGCTTTCTTTGCCTTCCACCTGTTCTCCCCAAATGTCCCTCAAAACACATTTCACTACCCAATATACAATGGAGTTCCATGCACTGCCACCTGTTTCTAAAAATTATTCTTTCCCCATTTAAGTACTAAATCTGATTTTATCAATTTTACAGTCATGCCACTCCTTCCTGTTTTTTTTTTATCTTTGCACCCTACAGTTTTTTAAACACTATTATTGAATTATCACTCTAGACAAATGCAAACATACATTTATACAAAAGAACACACACCATGTTAACATAACTTATATTTTTATATACAACTATCATCAATCTAACATTACATAAATTAATCAATTCCTGCCTTTAATTAAACCTTACTCCTTCTCCAAAATATTATTCTGCTTGTATTGTTCACATTTCCATTTTTCCTATGTGATTTGTTCCTACCATTTTCTAAAGATCCCACTTCCAGTTCTTTCATCTCTGTTACAATATTCACTACTTCAAATACAGTTGGTTTAGACTTTGATTTCCATTTTCTAGTAATTGCTTTTTTGGCAACTGCCAAAATTAAACTTAACAAGGCCTTACTATGTCTAGGCAATTCAGAAAATGTATACCAACTCAAAAAATAATTTCTTAGTTACATCAGTTTGCTCACCCAATATTTTTGACAGAGTACTCTGTAGGGAACTTTTAAAGTCTGCCAACTCATTGCACTCCCAAAACATATATTCCCAGTTTCCTCTTTATCCACATCACACCTCCAACATTGGCCATCTACCTCAGGAAAAAATCCTTGGACTCTGCTTGGGGTATACCTAGCTATGGAAATATTTCCAGACAAAAATCCTAAATCTTCTACACTTGCTGCATATTTGGGAGCCATACATATATCCTCCCATTGTTTCCTTGTGAATTACTTATCCAATATCTCTTCACAATCTTTGTAAGCCTACTCTAATTGAGTTCTATAGTTATCATGCAATATTTTATATGCCCTATCAATTATTCCTTTTTAACAGCAGCTTCAGTTCTGGATTAAACTAAAATCTCTACCAGAGCAGATCTTTCCCTTAGGATCCCCCTATCCTGTTCTCTTTGCCCATACTCTGATATAAATCCCTGATAGGGATAGCAGTCTCCATCTTGCAGTCCAAATGTCTTCTTGGTCTTTTCCCACTATTTCTAGTTATTCACTCCCAGTACCTTGGCTCCTTTGCCAGTTTTCTCCAGTAAATATCAGCCTCCTCTTGCCAATTCTGTTTAACCCTACTTGCAGTCATCCCTATTGGCAGAATCTCCTTTCTCCATTCTTGTGTTGGTTTATTCTTAGAATACTTTCTGCTTCTGTATAAATATAATATTCTGTTTGGCTGTTATTCTCCTTAAGGATCTGCATCCAGCATTCTACCCTTTCTTTATTTCTTGAATTTCCCCACAGCTTCATCATCATTCCTTTCCACTTTTAATCATAGCTTTCTTCTTGTGTTATATATATGATCCTTAATTATGTAGCTCTAAAATATACCTTCAAATCAGGTAATCCTAAATCACCTTGTTTTGTTGGAAAGATCAGCTTGTCCCACTTGACCGGTGCCTTGTTCCCCTCCTCAATAAAATCCTTCAAATCTTTAGTAATTATTGTCCTCGACTTTTCTTCCTGTCTGACTTATTTATAAAACTAAAGGGACTAAAAACATTTTCAGTGTTTTGCTCTCCATATCCATAAACAAGAGATCCCAGCTTCTCAGGTTTTGTATTATCTTTTTGTTTGGTCTCTTCCCACGTGTTCTTAGCTGTCATAACATAGTTCTTTTTTAATCCATATCCCTAAATACACCATGTTATCATGTCCTCATAAACATGGGCATTGCCGAACCCATTCATGTGTGGTCAGATGGTTTACAGTTATAGCCTTTGCTTTGTCTTTATTAATTTTACATCCTGAAAAGACACCATCTCAGAATGTTCCACAATTCTGAAATGTCGTTTTCTAGTTTTATCAGGTACAAAATAATACAGTCTGCAAATAAAGCCAATTGTTCTAGATTACTATACCAGTTATATACTTGTATTTTTCATTCCCTTATTTTTTGCATCCCACCCCCCCCCCTTCTAGCCTCTGTTTTGGATTATGTAGGAAGCAGATTCTTTCCCTGTAATTCATAAAGCCTCACTTTTGAAATTTTTAGGGCTGTGAGTCTATCCGCCTGCTCTGGCTTCCTCACCACTTTGTTAATTTTTGTTATCCTTCTCTAAGGACCTCTGACAGTTTCAAATTCTTTATATAAGGCCTGCCAAACTGCATAAAGCTGTCCAGATAGGGCCTTGAGAACACTTGGCATAGAAGCTGAATGACCTATGTCTACTTATTTAGCTTTTCTACTATGCCTGAGTAGGCAATTGTGCCAAACACTTCAGCCAGGTTAATGTATGTGGTGTGTACCATTTTGCCTTCATCCATTGCTTTGGTGACGTTTTCAAAAAAAAAAAATCTGCCAGGTTGAGTAAGCATGACCTGCCCTTGACAAATCCAAACTGAGACAGGTCCAGTGTTTGGAGGTTCCCTATGTCCTTATTGATTCAGTCCATGATAAATTGGGTCCATATTATAACATCGAAGTTCTCTAACATCAAATGTTATAATATCGAACCCGTAATGTCGAACGCTGAAAACAGCGAAGATGCAAGACATCAATTTTTTTCCCCAGGGAAAGAATTCGGTGGGCCGTTGCTGTGGCTTCGCTGTTTTCAGTGTTCGATATGTTGGAGCATTACGGGTCAGGTTCAGGTAAGTGTGCGATTGTGTGTAGGTTAAGGTTAGGGGGCGGGTTAGGTGAGTTAGGGTTAGGGAGTGGGTCAGGTAAGTGTACAGTTGTGTGGACGTTAGTGTTAGGGTGCGGGTTCAGGTAAGTATGCGGTTGCGTGTAGGTTAGGGTTAGGAGGCAGGTTAGGTGAGTTAAGTTTAGGGCGCGGGTCAGGTAAGTGTGTAATTGTGTGTAGGTTAGGGTTAGGGGGGTGGGTTAAGTGAGTTAGGGTTAGGGTGCGGGTGAGGTGAGTGTGCGATAGTGACGTTCCTTAGGGTTAGGGTTGGGTTAAGGTAAGTGGATAACTAGTACTGTATGTAAAGTTTAGTTTAGGTGTAGGATTTTAAGTGAATGTGTGTGGATTGCTGTTTTTTGTGTGTGTTTGCACTGTGTGTATGTTTCTCAGAATAGCAAATTTTTCCCCTGGGGAAAAAATTTGCTATTCTGACTATTCGATGTTTTCACACTTCGGTGTTTATGGTTCGATATAATAACATTCGGTGTTAGAGAACTTTGATGTTATTATATAGACCCGATAAATCATTCCATGGCTTTGTGTATGAGGCTGGTCAGACTTATGGGTCTGTAATTGCCTGGGCTGTGGAAGGTCCTCCCTTATGCATTTAAGTGACTGAAACTGTTCTCCATTCACTTGATACAAATCCTGTTTGGAAGTGAGATTGAACAGTGTTGTTAAGGGTGTAGCTAAACTGTGCTTCATGCTGTTTAAGTTGCATCCAGCAGTAGTGTCAGGGCCCATCAATGTAACATTTTTAGCATTTGATAGCACACTTATATTTATATTTGATAGCATATTTAACCATCATATATTACTACCTGCTATACGTTTAATTGCATCTCCAAATTTCTATGCTTATGTAAATATCTTATGCAATCATATGTTATTATCTGCTATATTTTTATAAGTGATTGTGTAAACCACAATGCTCATGCAAATGTCTTATGTATAGTATGTTAGCAATTGTTCTGGAGCTTTTCTCCCCAGGCCTCAGCTGAAAACGGACAGCTCTGTCCAGTCAGACCTCCCCAGTAAACAAATGTAAAATAAAATAAATACATTTAGGACATGGTCTTGTGTGATAGCTGGTGCCAGTTTCAGATATATCTTGAGGCACAGATGGATGGTGAAATGTGGGGTAAAGTTAGGGCTGAATTTATTGGCCAGCAAGTTCGCTATGTCTTCAGCCTCAGTCACAATCAGCTCAGCACATTGCTGCATTGTGCTTTTGAGATTACAAACATACCAAAAAATACCTTGTGAATTGTCTTATCTTAGGTAGCTATTTTAGTCTTAAACTTGGCTTTTTGTATTAGACTGGTATGAAATTCCCTTGTTTATATAAATATTTTGCTTCTTTAATATGTAGTAATGTCTATATTTTAGTCTGCAAACTTAAAGCGTGAAGGAAACAATAGGTCGATGACTGCTTTGTACTTCACTGAATTCAGTAATATTAAAGGAAAATAAAGGAGCTCTCTCTCTTAAGTTATAGAATATATCAGCATACACTTTGTGCAAGCATTTTATTTTACTTATTATTTTTGTAGCAATTATAAAAAATATTGTTTACTTAAATGATTACATTCTGTCTTGCTGTTTCTCTCTATATGTTATTAACATTTTTACTGAAAGGCTGAGATTTTAACCAGTGCCATTTTGACTTGTACATTTTAACTTCCTGGATCTTTGTATTACTAAACTTCTACACATATATAGTTGTTTTTAATTATTTATTGCATTCTTTTAGTGCTTTTGGCCTAGGTCATGGTTGAGCATGGTTCCTCGGGATAGCCATTCACCTTATTAATATGTAATTAAATTAAAAAAAAAAAAAATATATATATATATATATATATATACATATATATATGTGTGTGTGTGTGTGTGTGTGTGTGTGTGTGTGTATATATATATATATATATATATATATATATATATATATATATATATATATATATATATATATATAGATAGATAGATAGATAAATATATAATGTATATTGTATAGCTCTGAGTAATACAGGATGACAGATTTTATATCCTTTTTTAAATGCAACAACAAAAAAGTCAACCATATTTACAACTTTACTCACGTGTACGTATTGCAGGAAAATACATGTTTTGTGAAACAATATTTGTCACGGTTTGATTTCTTCATTGCAAACTCAGATAGCTTTGAATGAGAACCAGCCAAAACAATATCAGTATCGATCCCTGGTATTGGAATACCATTAAGACCAACTTTCCAGTCATTGGTGATTTGTGAACTACTGGACTTTGAAAAAGACATAGCAGATTGGTACACTGAGCTAGAGACTTTCCTTTGGCACTGTGATGATATACGCCAATCCACCATATAGAGCGGTATAACCTGGTATTTGTTTTTCTGCAGTCGATTCTTACACAAGGTGCAAGTGTTGTTTTCTGACATTTTCATCTCTGTATAAATGACATATGCCCTTTTCCTTGTCATGGTGGTGATATCAAAGCCTTCCCCACCTAAGTTATGTCTCGGTATGAAATCAGCTTTGTTGCATTCTTCATATTTGCCTGTGATACATTGGGCAGCTGTGTTGGCAAGCAAGTTACAGAACAAGCCCAAGGTGAAAAGAACAAGCTGGAAATAGATCAGATGAGTCATCCTAATAGTTGCTTCACAGATGGTCATTTTGCTTCTGAGAGATATCTACAATATCTTTCACCGTCTGCAGATCTGGAAATGAAAAATGAAATCATGCTTGAAAATAAGTGATTGTCAATTCACTGTATAAGAATATTTACTATGCAAACAACTCTTTGCTCTGAAATGTGTTCAGTAACCTAGGCTTTTAAGGAAAAAAAGCAACCTTATTTTATTATTGTGTATTTGCACAGTAAGATATTGTGTATAATTACACACAAAAAAGGGAAAACTAGTTGTACAGGAAAGATATCTGCATACAAATTGCTAAAATAGACTGTTATAAATTCTACTGTAAGATCCATGTTAAAGATCACTTTGCATTCTTATTAAAAAATTAAGAAGACAGGATTCAAGCTGGAATTGCTTGTTTAAACCACAGTTTATTAAGTAAAAACAAAAGATGAGTGCTTTTGCCCCTGTCAGGGCTTCGACAGATCTAAATTATACATATCAGTAACATGTAATATGTGCTCTTCTAGTTTCTATATAAAATGCTATGTAAATTGCAATGGAGGCATTAATCCAAGAGCGCTTACATGGATCATGTTCAGTAACAATGACTGGAACAGAGGTACATACATAATTTGCATGTTTATTGTGACTGGTGCTGTTTACCCCTTATCTAAGTAAGTGCAAAGTTAGTGTGAATCCGTTGTTAATTAGTGTACTAGGTATAAATTCAATTACACAGTGACTGGCCATTAATATTTAAAAACGAGCACACTGATTGGCCAGCCCAACAAGCGTGCCAGTTGCAAATCCGAGAATTTAGTAATGGTAAAAGGTTTTGTTGCCTGGACTTTTTCCCATGAATATATTTCCTGATTTTTTTTTGTCCCCCCAAAGAGAAAATGGAAGACCTAAAATGAACAAGGGAGATGATGCAGATAAAAATAACAGGATAATCCAGTACATTCTGCAAAATTAAAGAAACGTACCTGATTATCCTTTTATTTTGTCTGTCCCAGCTCTCCCGAACGTAAAAAGTGTCCCGATTTCTTTTTTTTCTTTTTTTTTTTTTTTTAATAAAAAAAAAAAAAAAAAAGCTAGGTAGATCTTCCCTTCTTCATTGCTACCTCTGCACAGCACTGATGCACTGTCTAAGTGTGAGAACACAAGTCCCTTATGCATGCACAGTACATCACAAATGCTCCAGAATACCGGAAAACTGAGGAAGGGCAGCACAGAGGCATCATACAATGACATTATTTAAGAAAAGTAAGTATTTTTTTCTTAAATAATGTCATTGTTTAATAGCAATAACTCACGACTGGGTGTGGGCAATGCTGGATTTACCCACAATTGATTTTGTTTGGTCACTCGGGCTTCGCTCTCGTGACCAAACCACACCAACTGTGAGTAAATCCAGCATTACCCACACCCAGCCATGGGTTATTGCTTAAATAACAATTTAAACATCTAGTCTGGCATTTTATTGCTTAATATAGTAGTATATCAAAAACAGATGGCAGTGAGATTTGCCTCTGTGTGAAATACTGTGATACTAGAGGGGAGGACCATGGTGGTTATCTGAACTCTAAATAAATTTATGCTGCTAAGGACAAAGGCATAATTAGGACTTAGCAACTGTGTGTGAGTCTAGGAAATATTTGAGAAAACAGAATAAGGCCAATTACCCTCAGGGTTGGTAACAAGACAAGCTAAAAGAAAAAAAACAAGAAATTCCCCGAGTGCAAACAAAAAAGGACAGCATCCACCAGTCAGGACCGCACCAGAGGAAATTGGGTCAGTCTCCCACAAACATGAAGAACAAAATCTGGAACCATTCGAGAGACACCATTAACAGCTGCAGAAACCAATGTACTAGAATCCAATGTACTAGAAAAAGGATTTCCATTTATTGCAAATCATAGAACTAACCTTGTCATTACAGTAATTGACTTTGAGCTTGTTTGAAGAAAGCTGAATCTAAACATTTTTTTCATGAGACAGAAAAGAGAAACAGACAACTTGGAGAATGCAAAAATGAAGAGAACAGCAGCAGCTACCAGATAAAGAATAGGATCTCAGCAAACAAAGCAAAATAAAGAAAACAAATCTGAGCCAAATCAGGACGGCTATAAAAATCCACTTTAATAATAAAATCACACAAGGAGTAAGTGCATCCACGATCACACTGACCACTTCATCAGACTGAACATAGTTGGTTTATGGACTTGCTTTTAAGCACATACTCATAAATTAAACCATCAATAAATCAATTATATAATTAATCATCTAATGTAAAAACAATCATATAAAAATATATGTATAAATACATTTGTATATAAAAATAAAATCACAAAGGCAAACAGATAAACTTAACATATTTAATGCCTAAGTGCTCAAGCTTTCAAAAGGGGTTTTAAGGAGACAGCTTCATTAATTCCTGGTGGTGTATGTGCATTTAACCTAAGAATCCATCTCTGTTCTGCAATTTCAGTTCTGTTTTTGATGTCAACCCCTCTTACTCCTTCTAAAATCTCTAAAACTATAAATTTAAAATAATGTGGGCTGCCTTCTGCCTCTACATGTTTATCCAGGGCATTTGTTTCCTTCTTGTTTTGAATATCCCTATAGTGCATTCTTTCAGCATACAGTTCGTCTTCCCTATATAATAAGCATTACAAGTTATGCAAAATGCAAAATATACTATATTTTTTGTCCTACAATCAGCATAGTGTCTAGCTTGCAGTTCAAAATGTAGACTTGGGTGCACAAAAGTCATACAGGAATATACATACTTGCAGGGCTGAGCAATTCCTACAAGTATAAGTACCTCTTCTCTGAGAAATACTGTTCAACCCATCATTTTTAATACCATAACAAAGCTGGCGTTTTAGAGACTTCTTAGTTTTAAAAGTAAAGTTGGGTGTATTATCTAAAAAACATCTAAATCCTTTGCAATTTTTAAAATATTCCAGTTTCTTTTAAGGACATCACAAAAAATACTGATATCACTAGTATATGTGATGGGAAACTTAAGTTTGTTATTGTCTCTATTATTCATATATAGCATATTGTTTTCTCTCTCAGACAAACAAGCCTTTCCTCTAGTGTATCTTTCTCTAGTCAACTCTAGTACATAGTTATCAAAGATGCGTTTGAAATACCCTCTCTCCAAAAACTCTGCTCTTAAATTATCCAGTGGTAATTTCAGTTGTGGCTCATCATTGTGTAGTGTCATCAATCTTGGGATTTGCCCTTACACTACATTGTTCCCAATAAACTTCGGGTGCATGCTGTCCCTGTGAAACAGAGCATTCCTTCTAGTGGGTTTCCTGCAAATACTTGAATTCCTAGCACATCAGATTTCTTCAGCTTCACATCTAGGAAGTCTATTTCCTTTAGTGAGATTTTACTAGTAAATTTCAGAAAAGAGGTAGTAGTATGCACATACTCCATAAATAAGTCAAGTTCCCTCTGTGTCCCCCCCCCCCCCGGAAAAAACACATTGTCCACAAACTGGGTATACCAGATCAAATTTTTCTTGTGCTCTTCATTCACTAAAAATGAGTTACATTTCCATTCAACTAGCACAAGATTGGCATAGCTATTGGCACATGGAGTGCCCATCTCCACGCCAGACTTTTGAAGGTAATACTCATCTCTAAAGCTGAACAAATTATTTTCTAGGATGATCTCCAATAATGAGCATAACAAATTTATTTTATCATTGGTATAAAATTGCTTTGAGTTCAATAGACTTCTAATATTCTCGATCCCCCAGGTATTGGGGATGACTGTAAATAGTGAAAGAATATCTGATGTAAAAAAATAATACTGACCATCAGTATCTTTAGTTCTATTATAAAACATTTCCAAAAACATTTTAGTATCCTTCAGTACACTATTGCAGGTCTCTAACACTGGATGTAAACATTTCTCTACATAAATCGACAGAGGATCTGTCGCCCATCCTTAGCTAGAGACAATAGGTCTCATAGGAGGAATCCTTTGGTTCTTGTGTACCTTAGGTAATCCATATATAATGGGATATAAAGGGGTCTCGATGGTAAAACATTTGAACAAATCTTCAGAAATCATTCCACTAATCAGAAGATCAAACAGCATAACAGAAATTCTATCTGTTATTCCCTTGGCTTGCATACGAGTTATTTTTTGATAAGTATTCTCTTCATTTAATAATAGCTGCATTTGAGTAATGTATAAATCTTTGTCAAGCACAACTACCCCTTCCCCTTTGTTGGCAGGCCTGATTTCAATAGATTGTAGGGACTTTAGTTGAGATAATGCATCATTCCCCCTCTTTACTCAAATTAAAATAATTAGATACAGTACCTCATCTGAGGAAGGGCATGTTTGCCTGAAAGCGCTCATTGTGCACTTTTATTTATTTTAAATAAACGTTTTTACATTTTTTACTCACCTTGGTGTCACCTACTACTGTTTTTTGGATATATAGTACCTCTTTCAAAGACGGAGCCTCTGTCAATTTATGTAGAGAAATGTTTACATCCAGTGTTAGAGACCTGTAATAGTGTATTGAAGGATACTAAAATGTTTTTGGAAATGTTGTATAATGGAACTAAAGATACTGATGATCAGTATTATTTTGTTACATTAGATATTGTTTCACTATTAACGGTCATTCCCAATATTAGAAGTATATTGAACTCAAAGCAATTTTATACCAATTATAAAATAAATTTGTTATGCTCATTATTGGAGATCATCCTAGAAAATAATTTGTTCAGCTTTAGAGATGAGTATTACCTTCAAAAGATTGGCGTGGAGATGGGTACTCCATGTGCCAATAGCTATGCCAATCTTGCGCTAGTTGAATGGAAATGTAACTCATTTTTAGTGAATGAAGAGCACAAGAAAAATTTGATCTGGTATACCCGGTTTCTGGACAATATGTTTTTTCTGGGGTGGGGGGCACACAGAGGGAACTTGACTTATTTATGGAGTATCTGCATACTACTACCTCTTTTCTGAAATTTACTAGTAAAATCTCACTAGAGGAAATAGACTTCCTAGATGTGAAGCTGAAGAAATCTGATGTGCTAGGAATTCAAGTATTTACAGGAAACCCACTAGAAGGAATGCTCTGTTTCACAGGGACAGCATGCACCCGAAGTTTATTGGGAACAATGTAGTGTAAGGGCAAATCCTTAGATTGATGAGACTACACAATGATGAGCCACAACTGAAATTAGCACTGGATAATCTCAGAGCTGAGTTTTTGGAGAGAGGGTATTTCAAATGCATCTTTGATAACTATGTACTAGAGTTGACTAGAGAAAGATACACTAGAGGAAAGGCTTATTTCTCTGAGAGAGAAAACAACATGCTATATATGAATAATAGAGACAATAACAAACTTAAGTTTCCCATCACATATACTAGTGATATCAGTATTTTTTGTGATGTCTTTAAAAGAAACTGGAATATTTTAAAAACTGCAAAGGATTTAGATGGCTTTTAGATAATACACCTAACTCTGCTTTTAAAAATAAGAAGTCTCTAAAATGCCAACTTTGTTATGGTATTAAAAATGATGGGTTGAACAGTATTTCTCAGAGAAGAGGTACTTATACTTGTAGGAATTGCTCAGAATGCAAGTATGTATATTCCTCTACGACTTTTGTGCACCCAAGTCTACATTTTGAGCTGCAAGCTAGACACTATGCTGATTGTAGGACAAAAAATATAGTATATTTTGCATTCTGCGTAACTTGTAATGCTTATTATATAGGGAAGATGAACCGTATGTTAAAAGAATGCATACAGGAGCACTATACAGATATTCAAAACAAGAAGGAAACAAATGCCCTGGATAAACATGTAGAGGCAGAAGGCAACTCACATTATTTTAAATTTATAGTTTTAGAGATTTTAGAAGGGGCAAGAAGGAGTGGCATCAAAAACAGAACTGAAATTGCAGAACAGAGATGGATTCTTAGGTTAAATGCACATACACCACCAGGAAATAATGAAGCCATCTCATTAAAAGCCCTTTTGAAAGCTAGGGCACATAGGCATTAAATATGTTAAGTTTATGTGTTTGCATTTGTGATTTTATTTTTATATACAAATATATTTATATATTTTTTTTATATAATTGTTTTTACATTAGATGATTAATTATATAATTGATTTATTGATGGTTTAATTAATGAGTATGTGCTTAAAAGAAAGTGCATAAACCAACTATATTCAGTCTGATGAAACGGTCAGTGTAATCGTGAAAGCGCCTACTCCTTGTGTGATTTTATTATTGAAGTGGATTTTTATAGCCGTTGTGATTTGACTCAGTTTTGTTTTCTTTATTTAACTTGGAGAAGGCAATAATCTAGGGGTAGAACAGCAGGCAATGAACAATGAGAACAAATGGAGGAAACCTAGCACCTTCACCCTACTATCAAATCATATAAAGGTAAATGTGAGGATGACAAATACAGAATTCTAGCTCAGCCTTGTAACAGGAAATGTTATAACCTCACACAAGAAGAACTGTCAATTCTAAAATGACTCATGGAAGACAAAACAAGAAGGATTATGAAAGAAAGTAGACAAGGGTGGTGGCATGTTAATTACATACACTATGAAATACAAACAGGACATTGAAGAAATGCTAATGAATCAGAATTTCTATAAGAAAGTGGATATTGAACAAATCACAAACGCTTACAGGTCATTAACATCAAATGGTAATGGATGATTTTTTTAGCTTTCTGACAGTCGCCCATCTTAGGATACCACAACTGTGTGGCATCCCAAAATCTCACAAAAATGTGGGAAGTCTTCTGTATCATCCAGTGGAAGCAGGAGATGGTTCAGCCACTGAAACTTTATCCATTCTTATGGAATTTAAGATTAAAAACTTACTAGAAGTGCTCCTTGCTTCATTTTAAACTCAATGTCCTGAAAAATCTCAAAGAAATAAAAATACAATGGGAGACAATACTTGTCACAATTGATGTAGAAGCTGTATACTGTTCTTCTCCATAACTATAGTATTGATGCTGTGAAAGTGTATATGTGCTCAAAGGCCAACATCAACCATAGAGAAATTAACACCATTGAGAATATGCTGGAAATCATACTCACCAACAAATACTTCACTTCAAACAAAAATGGTACAAACAAACAAGGAGGATAGCTATGGGAGCTTCTATGGCCCTTAGCTTAGCAAATATAGGCAAGATGGGAAGAGAACACCGTCTTTTCCTTAGAATTCTATCAGTACATTGATTGTTACTATCATTTTATTGATGACATCTTTATTATTTGGAAAGGGTCCCTGGACAAGCTATATAACTTCTTTTTCACAGAGAACACCACAGAATTTTTACACTTCACCAAACACGATAGTTATGATAAGGTGGAATTACTGGACATCATCATCTCTAAGGAAAGAAAAGAGGACAAGCTTAAGAGTGACCTACACAGAAAACCTATGCAAGTGAATCTACTTGTACATGCTAACAGCACTCATCCCAAAATTACTGAGAAAAATTTCATCAAATCACAGGGAATAAGAGTTTCTGGAGAGATGGGCCAATTCTCAGTAACCTAGATCAGGTTTTAGAAAGAGGATACAATGAGAATTTGGTAGCTAACATATTGGGACCCATTAAACTCTCAAACAAAATAATTATCCAGCTTTGGTAACCCCACCCCCCCCCCCCGGAAGGAAACTGTTACAAGCCACACAACCAAGTATCATTGAAGAAAATTACAAATATAAAAGAAGTATGGTCCTAACTTATTCCAAGGATTCACTTGTAATAAAAAGAAAAATGGTCAGAAACTGGAGCATTTTAAGGAGATACCATTCTTTCGGTTAGATTCTGGGCCCACAACCATCCTTCATTTATCAAAAAAGGAAGAAACAGAAGTTAAGAAGAAAATGTAAAATAAATTAATTCACCCACAGAACTACAGTTAGCAACCTTTCCCTACATCCCCAAGCTGAAGGTGCTGTGCCTTAGTGAGCCAAAACAGCTTTTTTATATGTCCAGATTCAAAAAAAGAAGTATATGTGCACTGACAGATATAACTGCAATAGTAACTTTGTGGTATTCTAGGCAGGCTGCACAAAAATTAAAAAGCATTCCTCATTGGAAAAACAATTAACCCCACTGTCTAGACATGCTCAGGTGTGCAAGAACCATGAGAAGTTTGTTTTTCATGTGGTTAAGAGAATCCATTTAGTCCCATTTAAAGGCAATCTGAATGCAAAGCTAGAAAAAAAAAGAACTTGAATGGCAGATTCGACATAGAGCTTATTGGAAACCAGGACTCAACTGGACATGCTCCATTAAGCACATTCTTGAGTTAAAAAGATTGAATTGGACTTTTTTGTATTTCATCTTCCTTTGTAACTCTTTTATATTTAGTATCTGAGGATTAATGTCAATTTGAAGTGTTCATATTTTGATGTGTATTTCATCTTCCTTTGTAACTCTTTTATATTTAGTATCTGAGGATTAATGTCAATTTGAAGTGTTCATATTTTGATGTGTCTAATCAGTAGTGTTAACTCCCACATTCGTACATGCTAGCATAGTGAGATCTTAGGAAGCCCTTCACTTTATGAACAGAAATGGGCAAAAGCACTTTAAAATAATAATTTGTTGGTGAGCACAAGTTGAGACACATGATTTTACTTATCACAACTTTTGTATGTATTACTTGGACATTCAGCCCTTTTTATGTGGATATTTTTGTGTATGTATATGTATGTATGTTTATATGTGTAAATATATGTGTATGTGTATATACAGATTTTCTATCAAATGTGTGAAACTCACCTTACCGTCGTTCATAAGGTCAAGGGTAAAGGTGCAAATATTTAAAATTGCGAGCAAAAATCCCTTTGCCTCCAAAATGTCGAAACATAGCTTGTGTTCGTGGTTTTGAGTATCGCTGTTTACAATTGGATCACACTATAGCGGGGACTGGGAAAAGTACCCTTTTTCTCGCTGTAGTGTGATCTCGGAGTTAGAATATATAATTAGCAGGAGGTGTGGGTGGTGCAGCGGGATTGCCCCTGTGCAAAACAGTATGAATGTGTATGACTTGTCAACAGTGTTTTTTCGAATGGTGAGTGGTACAAAAAATTCTGAATGTCGATTCTTGACTTCCAAACGATTTTAAATACAGAGCAGTCTGCTTGACAGTTTACATTGTTTTGGTTTGGTGATGTGAACATTCATGAATAGGGCTCTCATGATTTTGATAGTAAACCATTTATATATGTGTGTGTGTGTGTGTGTGTGTGTGTGTGTGTGTGTATGTGTGTATGTGTGTATATATATATATATATATATATATATATATATATATATATATATATCTCCTACCCCTCCCCCAATAATTGGGACATACTTATCTCACAACTTCAATTTCACCCTAAAAAGGTTATCACCACAATTGTGATCTATATTACACCTGGTAATATACCTGCTAGCCTTGAAGACTTCTTATCCTGGTGTTCTTCCACATACTCATAAGAAACCCTTATTCTGGGGGATTTCAACCTAGATTGGTTTACCTGCATATCAGAAACAAGTAATCTAATAAATCTCCATGGCTACCAGCAGCTAGTCCAAATTCCAACTAGATGTGATAAAAAATCTAAAAGGGAATCCATCCTTAACTGGGTCCTAACTAACAGCCCCACATTGTACTCCCACACAGACAGTCTCCCAGACACCTTAAGTGACCACAACTTAATATACCCTATACATAGTAGAACAAGCATATGCAAAACCACTAACTATATATCCACTAGAAACTCAAACAAATTCTCTCCTGAGGTCCCCAATACGTTACTGTGTAATTATGACTGGACCCCCCCCCCCTAAAAACCCTCCCACTTGACCAGGCTGTATCATATTTCAAGAAAACATTTCTACAACACCTAGACACTGTTGCTCCATTGTGTAAAATCAAGGTTAGAACCTCTACAAACCCCTGGCTCAGTAAAGAAACCAAAAAATCCTCAAGTCCAGAGACACTGCCTTGCTTTACTATCAGAAAAACAAAGAAACACAAAGCCTAACTAAGTACCAAGAACTGCGCAACCATGCAAAAAAATTCATTAGGCTGGACAAAAAATCCTACTACATGACATTACAAACTAAATACCAACACAACCCCCCAAATTTTGGAAAAATGCAAACCAGCTACTAAAATCCACCCAAAAGGCTACCCCCAAACCAACCACCCCTGACACTAAAGTTCCCAACAAAACACAATTCAACTCCCACTTTGTGAACTCAATTCTATCTTTAGTATCACAGAACAGCTCCTTCCGCTCTATCCCCCCCAACACAAATAGCACTAATACAAGCTTTTCCCTCAAAACAGTTTCCACCACTTCAATCAAAAGCATGCTCTCCATACTTAAAACCTCATCAACAGCAGCCGACCTACTCCCTAGCTATTTCTTGAAACCTCACAGCAGATGCTATTGCTATCCCAATCCTCACTCTCATAAACAGATCAATTGTTGAAAACTATGTGCCCAAACTCTGGAAAATATCCTATGTTACACCCATACATAAAGGTGGGACCTCCACTGAACTTAATAACTACAGACCCATTGCTTTACTCTCCCCCCCCTGGCCAAAATTCTAGAAAATGAATCCATACCCAGGTGCTAAAATATCTCCCAGACACCTACTCAGCATGGTTTCAGACCTGCCCATAGTACCACTATAGCCCTCCTCTCCTTCACAGACACAGTAAACCGTCTCAAAAACGAAGGCCTGCAGGTGTCAACTCTTTTTTTGGATATGTCCAAAGCATTTGACACAGTCTCACACCAAATCCTGCTAAACAAACTAAACCAATATCACCTATCAAATTCTACTCTTACTTGGTTCCAAAGCTACTTAACTGACAGGTACCAAGCTATGAAATGGGACAATTCTCTCTCTCCTCAGCTTCCCATAACTATAGGAGTCCCACAGGGTTCTATCTTAGGACCACTACTGTTCACAATCTTCACAAATGACCTCCATACATCCACATAGCATGCATCTATCATTCAGTATGCAGATGACACTACCTTAATCTGTGCTACACAAAACATTCCCACCCTCCTGAAAACAACTCAACTAGCATTCTCTGACATTGAAAACTACCTTACCAAAGCCCAACTTATCCTTAATCCAAAGAAAACTCAGCTTATGATTATAACCAGTTCTAACAAAAATTGGTCTCAATAAACTTACTATTTTTCTTAAAAATTTGACTAACATAATAAATTATAGGTAATAAATAAGTAGCTGTCTAACGTTTAATAAACTGTTAAGGTATCTCAAAGCTATTTAGTATCACTAGATACATTTTATCGATTATTATTTTTCATTTTTACTATTTTTTATTTTTATTTTTTTATCATTTACTGCCTTTTATTCACCTTTTTATGTGAATCAATGTTAGTAGTCCATAAGTATTTATAAGCATTTCATAATTCAATTTTGATAATATTTCTTTCAATGCTTCCTTTTTTGCTGTGTTTATATTAAATTCTTTGTTCAGGCTCTTGTAGTCCACAATTATAATAACCAGTTGGATACGTAGTTAATTTCTCATAAATTTTGAAATTAGTTATACAAATGGCTTAAGCCTGTGCTTGTATGTATTTATACAACTCTTTTACTAGTTTTGCAGAGTGCATCATTCTTCAGTGTGTAAAAGCTGTGTCTTTAAAAAAGTTAAAAGAAGTCTGATTTTTAATTGCTTAATTATGTAATGCTGATTAAATTTGGCGCCTTTTTGTGTTTAAAAACATGTAAAATTCATCCCTTTACTATATTCTGAAGAAGGCTATTTACTGTGCGCCGAAAAGCGCTTCAATAAAATTCGTTGACCAGGTTGGACGTGGATTTCTTTTGTTTTTGGCAGTTCTAACAAAAACACTGATAACAATCAATTCACTATCTACTCCACAAATGCTACTCCATTCACTCGAGTGGCACAGGCTAAGCTATTAGGAATAACCATAGACTCCCACCTAAAATTTGATAATCATCTCAACTTAACTATTAAAAAGTACATGCCAAACTGGGATCACTCTACCATATCAAACCATGTCTTACCAGCAACACAAGATCAGCCATTGCTCGCTCCCAACTTCTATTCACCATACTCTATGCATCTCCCAGTCTGACTAATCACAACAAAACTGAACTAAGCAAAATGGAAGCCTGCTATAACAGAATGGACCGCTTTTCTGCAAATTGCTCATATAGAACTCATAACTGTACTGCTTTGAGACAGCTCCACTGGCTTGAATTGCCCAACCTCCTAACCTACAATCAGCTCTGTCTCTGTCATTCGATCTGTTATCTCCCCAATAAGTGTCCTGCCCTCAAAAACCTAGCACAACATCACTCAGCCAAAAGGCCTCTTAGATCATCAAGCAAACTACTACTAGAAGTCACCAACAGCTACAATAGCTTTAGAGATGCACTATATAGTAGTTCAGTGGCTAGAAAATGGAACTCTGTCCCTACTAGCATACAAAACAAATTGTCCAAAGCCTCCTCAGCCAACATCTCATGCAAAGTTGGCAGTGCCATGATTATGCCCCCGGCTAGTGAAAGCAGATAAGGTACACATGCTAAACCTAGAGTACTTGATAATAGTTCTCAGTCTTACTCACAAACACTGGCTAATCTACAGTGTATATATTGTACTTGTGTACTATGTATGTATTCTACCTATGTTCCAAATTTCAGCTGTACACCACAAATATATTTATTACCTTTATTTTAAAATTAATATTTTTGTGTTTGTTCTCTCCACTGTAACTGTTGATGTGCTGCATACCACTGTAAAAACATGTCTGTTTTAATTTGTGTGTATACTGATCATGTCTAAATAAGTAAATTTATCTGTAATTTTTCTATGTGGAGCTTTTCTCCCCGGGCCTCTGCTGACAAAGGGCCTTTTCGCCTCAGTCAGACACCCCTGATTAACAAATGTAAAATAAAAATAAATAAAATAAATATACAGATAGATAAATATATGTGTGTGTGTGTGTGTTTTGTGTGTGTGTGTGTGTGTGTGTGTGTGTGTGTGTGTGTGTGTGTGTGTGTGTGTGTGAGTATATGTATGTATGCATGTACTTTTATATATCTATATCTATATATATATATATATATATATATATATATATATATATATATATATATATATATATATATATCCAAGTGATTTAGAAACTTTACATCCACATTTGTGGCCAACTCAACACTGTTTACTGTCTATGCACAATGATCCCCTAGGCTCATTAACAATGTATGTCGCCATGCAGGTGTATGTGATGAGTGTAAAAGCAGCTGTTGTAAACACTGAATGAGCAAGAGCCTCTAAGGTAGCCAGCACAAAAGTGTGTGCACAGTTGGCAGAGTTTGTATGAGCATCTAGTTTTTGTACTTCTGGGATACATGTATACAAAGATATTCGTTCTGGATAGAAGTAGGGGTAGCTTGTCTAAGGTGGGAAGGGAGAGGCAGTAGAAAGATTACAAGAAGAAAGGTGGTGACAAATCCAGGGATGCACAAGACAGTGGAGATGGGGATCTGAGACATACAGACAGACTGCAAACTGAAGTACTTGAAATTAAAAAAATGTGAAAAACACACCAGTTCGTGGGGTAAAAAGTAACAAGAACTATCAATTGAAAACAGTCATGATGTCAGAAGAGTTTAATCACTCTACCTGTACTATAATGCAAATGTCATGAAAGGAACATACCTGCAACCCTAAGTGGATTTGAACCCAATATCCTTTTCGCTTATGGTCTTCCAAGCAAATTACTTACATATATTGCCATTGAAGCACTTACACTAATACTGTCAATGAACACATAACTTTTGATTGTTACACATTTACAGAACGGAAAGAGAAAAGTTAAACAGCCCTGAGTGGATTTGAACTCTTCATTCTGTAAATTGATTCTTCCCAAGTCAATACATGTACAGGCTGAGCCAGAGAAGCAGTCATACTCAATGTGTCAGTGAAGCGCATAGCAGGTGACTGCTACATACGTACAGAATGGTAGCAGAAAAGGAAAAAGAAAATCATCCTTGAAGCCCTTGGACTCTTTTCAGTGATAGTAGCAAGTACTTTATGTACAAATTGAACCACAGGAGAGCCATACTGTAGGTATCAGTGAAGTGCTTAGCAGATGATTGTTACACATTTACAGAAAAGAAGCAGGAAAGCAAAACAAAACAAAACAAAAGCACACATACAACCATGAGGGGATTTGAACCCTGCATTCTTTTTATTAACACTCCAGCAAATACTTCCTGTGCAAGTTGAGCCACATTAGCAGACATGGCAAATGTGTTAGTGAAGCACATAGTAGGTAATTGTTACCCATTTACAGAATGGGAAAAAAAAACTACAGCCCTGGCAGGATTTGAGACTTCCATTTTGTTTACTGACACTTTACAAATCACATTTAAACATTCAAACTAAAGACATTATAATTTGAAAAAAAAATCTGTACACATTAAAGTTTTTATGTAATGCTTCCTGTCTTTATAATATATGTCATAACTTTTAGATTAATTGTGTAAGTTTTTACTTGGAGCTTTTCTCTCCGGGCCTCTACTGAAAATGGACATGTATCCAGCTAGACTAGCCCGGTCAACAAATGTAAAATAAATAAATAAATAAAATAAACATTAACTTTACCCATTTCGTATATGCATACAGCTGAACAATAATGCTGAAGTGATTTTCACAAGTGATAGCAGCTGAGGCCAATATTATAAGCAGATTACAGTGATGGAACGTACTTATGGCTATACAATGAGCAGTGCCATTTCTTGTTGGTTATACATGGTTATCAAAAGTGCTTTTTGGGACATGTTGCACATGGTATGACAACAAAAAGATAAGTCATTTAGAACCCATATATGGGCATGTGTATGGTGTGTTTATCTTCACAGCACCAGCAATGTGCCCAGAACTGACTCCTTCTGCAATTCTTATAGAATTCCAGGTATTTGTAACATATCTAAATATGACTGTAAATTATTTTTTTTATGAGACCCATTGCTCCTACTACTATTGGAACTCTCTGGGTATCCTTCTTTCACACTGATCCCCATTTCAGCCTGCAAATCCTGATATTTTTGACATTGTGTCTTTCTGTATGTAAGCCACTGCAATCACTAGGTGTAGCAATTTCAATGATTAATGCACTTTTGTCTTCTTTTAATGGACTACTATATCTGTTTTCATTACATCTATTTTTTGAACTGTTGGTAATGGGTGATTACCATAAGATATAAACTTCATCAGTGTCTATACTGCTTTCATTTCCAATGCTTCTCAGCTACTTCAATATTGCAATGTTTGCATGATTCCCAGTGCAGCAGTGTTGCTACTTTATTATGCTTTTCAGTGTACAGGCCTTCTGCCATTAGTGTATCACACCTAGCAACAAGCTGTACGACTGTTTCCAATTTTGTTTTACAAAATTTGGATTTGTCTGTTTCTCTAATATGTTCAATGGATTTTGTAAAGCAATGTGTATGTAGTTCACTATCCTGGGCCACCAGTATTAACCTTTTGTCTTTTGGTTTAAATTCACCTATTCTTAATCATTCCTGCATTAGATCCTGATTGACATGAGGTTGTCCCAGGAGTTTTCTATACATACAACTTTATTTATGCATCTTCCACATTTATTGCCTTCTCATCTGATCCTTCACCTTATGTTTGACATCATACCCCACTCAGGCATTGCTGACAAACTCAAGAGGTTATGTACAAACCCATATGTCACCCAGTCAATAGTCAACTGGCTCAGAGTTGGGACCCAGGAAGTTAGAAATGGGGAGTCCAACTCTACAAAGAGGCCAATCACAAGTGGACTCCCTCAGGGATCAGGCCTTGGACTGCTCCTTTTTGACATTTACTTCTCTGAAGTCAAGGCCAATGTCATTGTTCTTTGGCTGACTAAATTTGCAGATGATTGCAAATTAGGAGCTGTCATTGAATCCCACATTGACACAAATGTTCTCCAGGAAGGGCTGACACAGACAAGCAACTGCTGTCAGAGCCATGGACTAAAACTAAATGCCAAGAAATGCATAGTAGTATCCTTTGGGAAGTCATCCACCCCTGGTGACTATCATATTGACAACCCACCCCTTAGAGTTGATCCAGTATTTAGGGTCTTAGGGACACACATAGACAGTAATCTAACCTTTGTCCATCATGTGTTTACAGTAGTGATGGAATCATTCTATATTGTGCAACTTATAAACAAAGGTATAGCATCTAGGTTCAAGGAAGTCTTTGTTTCACTGTATTTGACATTCATCAGACCTATCATTGAGTTCAATGTCCCCATTGGTATGTACCTAACCAGACTTTTCCAACAATTAAAATGTCCACAGAGGTTCCTCACTAAAAGAATAAAGGGCATAAGTAAAATGTCCTATGTAGACCACCTGTGTGCCCTATCCCTGTATTCTGTCTCCTACAGGTTGTTGAGGGGAGATCTATGCCTGGCATACAGGGTATTGTCAGACCCCTCTCTGATAGACCTCATGCATATCCACAAAACAAACAGCACCAGTATTACAGGTTCCCTATTACCAGAACGCAGATGCAGTTTGTCGAATGCATCTTGATCGAACCGAAAACAGCGAAAAGACAAAATAGCGAAGTGGCTTTTCAGCGAATTCTTTCCCTGGGAAAGAATTTGCTTGGCTGCTTTCATTAGTTTGCCATTTTTGGCACTGTAGTGCGATCTCAGAGTTGGTATATTTAAGTAAGGGGTGTGTGGGGGGCACAGCCCTCCATGTCAGGGGGTGTGGGAATTGAAGCCCCCCACATTATGTAATGTTTTAAAGTTTTTTTTGTTTTGTTTTTTATTTCAGAACAGCAATTTTTTTTTCCTTGGGAAAAAAAAAATGGTGTTCTGAGGTTTCGACATTGTAAGCTTTCACTTGCATGGGGTCGATTATTTGTCATTCACTTTTGTCAGCATGTGATAAGATCATATAGACCCGTATTACACATTCTAAAGACTTAAACCTTGCCTGTGATATAAATAAGACATACTGGAAAGACAGGTATGTATTCCAGAGACTACCCCATCTCTGGAACAGGGTCCCCATCCATGTGAAGCAGAGTTCCTCCCTACCCCAATTTGAATGTAACTTGGACAATTAGATGGGAACAGGAAATTCATCTCTGGCTTGGCAACTATGTCTCTAATGGACACAGGCAACCTTAAATGGTCCATCTCCCAAGCCCCTGCTTACACTTATCAAGAGTGACAGAACTTCGTTGAGATTTGGGATGCAAGACTAAGCTTAAAGAGGCCCTTGTGGTCAGTAGTCTAGTAAATACCTATGAACCTATATTCTTTCTTTTGTTTTTTGGCACATTCAGTTGTTATCTGATTTTTATCTACTTTTGTTTTAACATTCTCGCTTGAAATTGGTGTACTTCGGCTAAAGTAAGCAGGAAATCTTAGACTTGTTCTCCTCATGTTTTCAAACTTTCACTTTGTTTGGAACTTGTGAGGTCAGCAGATGTGCATACAGTCCTACGATTGCAGATCTACACATGTAATCAATTTCAAGGAGGTCCATAACTCCTTCAGAACAGAGAATATATAATCTTATACACTGATTTTTAAAAATCAGTTGCTAAGCATGAAGCATTTTTCTTGTTTTCCTGTTCATCTGATCCAATACCTTTCGGGGCTAGTCAATCACCCAAAACTATAAGTTAGAACAGGAAGAGCAAATTGGTTTATAGCCTGGACTTTGTATTAAGATGTCAGGTCTGTTTTCAGTATTAATTTTAGCCTTTTAAAATATTCCTTACTAAGTTTTATTCACATTTGTTCATGTTTTAATGTTGATCCTTCATCAGTTCCCAAATATTTATACACCCCCTCTTGCTCAAGTTCCTTTATATCACATTCATGTCTCAGACTAATATTTTCTTGGTGCTGCAGCTTTCCTGCTTTAAAGGTTGCTTTTGCACATTTATCAAGACCAAATGACATTCTTATATAATCTAAGGAAGTTTTGATCACTTGGCAGTTGTGCTTTCAGTTCCTCATCTGATGAGCTACACAGTTTTAAATCATCCACAAAAAGAAGGTGAGTTCTGGGAGCCAGGTTGTAGCCATGACATAATCTGTTAAGTAGACAGCTTAATGGGTTAAGGGCAAGACAAAAGAGCAGCGGTGACAAGAGTCATCCTTGAATATCTCCCTTTGGCTTTTTATCCCTGGGATAATAATTTGCCCTTTATCAAGGCTTAGCTGCAAAGTGGTTTACTTGTGACTGTAATCAATCAACGTAGCGTGTATCTTACACATTTGTAAGCACTCTTTTAACCATGAGTGTGGGATGCTGTCAAATGCTTTTTTGTACTCTATCCATGTCATACTTAAATTCTTCCCCTTTTTACAATTCTCCATTATGACTTTATTTAACAAGAAATGATCCTTTGCTCCATATGACTTTCTTTTGTTACCCTTTTGTTCTATTGCCATGATTGAGTTTTCTTCTAAATGACTATAAACTCTGTCGGCATCAATTCCAATGTATAGTTTACATCATTGGAAGACAAGTTATTGGTCTATAGCTTTTAGGATATCTGCAGATTCATGTTAAGAAAGAGTATAATTTTTCCTGTTGTTAACCAGGTTGGCATCTGTTTGGGGCACACATATAAATAGTTCTTACTCGTGGCTAAATCTTCATGTAAAGATGTAAATACTTTTAGCCAGGACTTAAGTACTACATCTGGGCCTGGGGTTTTCCATTTAGGGGCTTTTCTTAATTTTGTTTCAATTTCTCTGGCCGTTACTTCATCCCATTTCATATCCTGTACATTTGGACTTCTTATTCTTTCTTTTTCTTCATTTATCTTTTCAATATCTTTGTTATGTTCCACAGGATCTTTATAGATATTTCTCCACCTCACCTTTGAGGGAAATTAGATAGGCTTAAAATGACCCACAAGAGCAGATAGCCTAATACTTACCCATGAACCTTACCTGGCATGCACACATACTAATCATTCAGACAAATTGACATTAAATATTTCTGGAGGGAGAAAGGGGATTGAAC
Source organism: Protopterus annectens (assembly GCF_019279795.1). NCBI lineage: Eukaryota > Metazoa > Chordata > Ceratodontiformes > Protopteridae > Protopterus > Protopterus annectens. The sequence goes on from NC_056744.1 coordinate 1,587,493,229, forward strand.
CCAAAGGCATCCCACAATATGAGAGTAGTGCCTTAACATGTTTACTTTGCTGTTTCTCTTCTGTAAATATGTAACAAACATCTGCTAATCACTTCACTAACAGTTCAGTATTCCTCTAATTGCACAGGTTACTATTAAAATCAATCAAGACATTATGAAACAGATGTACTCACCCCAGGACTGTTTATGGTGCTTCAACCTTCTGCTGAGCCTATTCACTTTGATATCTTCAGGCACTATAGACACTGTGTAATAGTTTTGGATGGCATGAAGGACCAGTTTAAATGTGCATCTAGCATATGTTATATGTACAGTACATAGGTCATGCATGTTGTTTGACTTCATCCCCCAACCAACCAAGGATGTTAAGACTGCAGCATCTCATGTAAATGTAATGGTGACAGCACTGTAACCTGTAGGTGGGATGTCACTTGCATGATAGAGACAGCCTGGACTAGACTATTCCAGACTTCAGTCTTAAAATGAGACCCTGTATAGCCCTCCAGCAGAAGCCTCCAGCTGTAGTCCTTATGGAGGAGGTTAAGAAATATCCTTGTCTCCTCCTCACACCATTGCTACTTTCTAAAAAGAAGCACTACCCTCTTTCTTCTTTCATGATACCTCACCTTGAAGAATCCCTGTCAAAAATGACAGGGAACTGGTACCCAAATCAAGTTTTTCATGTCTCATTTTCTATGCAGTGATGGCCATCTCATTTATGCAATGGATGGCAATCTCAGACCATATATAAACTGTATTATTATGGCTTGCAATGGCAACTTAAGTTGGGAAAAATGACAGTCCTCAATCCCAGTATATAGTGTTAAGAAAATGTACTCTCAATTGACTTCATGCCCAAATAATTAAATATGGAATGACAGGTCTCAACCCCCTAATAGCATAGACAGACTGAGCGTGTGCAGTGCTGCTCATGCGGACCCAGGCATGAGCACAACATTGAGTAGAATTCTGCACAATATTTATCAGGTGTGCTTGTCATGTAAATTGAATGATTTAGAAACAATAATGAACCAAACCCTGATAAGCATACTAATAACACCCAGGAAGTTGTATCTACACAATATGAGTGTTAAGAATTACAGAGCATCATTATGCTAAGGAAAGAAATGTTGCCAGAGTTTGAGCCCAGATGAAGGTGATTTTTCAAAGAAAATTTCTTCAGCTTAAGATATCTACTTGAATAAGGTATGGGCTACTGCTTTCAAATCCCTTCATTTCTTCTACTAGTGCTTTTAACTGCTCTTGAACTTACTCTCTGTGAGAAATGTTAGTTTGTAAGTACTTTTAAATCTGTTGGCTAAAGTGTATCGAGGGAAGGATTGCAAGGAGATGACAGTTTGCAGTGTGCAAGATTCATGAGCTGTATGGGAAGAGATACACATCTGAGTTCAAGCTCAGAGTACTGTTCAATACTCTTTTCATGCTGTATGTCACAATATTTGGAACAGATTGTCAGATGCACTTCTGTGACTGTTTTTTTCTTATGTGGTCAGTAAACATAGATGGCTGGCATTTACTTAAAGAGTGTAGATACAGCTATGTGTCAGGCAAACAATATAGCATTCTCTATGGCCTAGGGGAATATTAGCAGTGGTAGGATTTGTAATGCCCATGCAGGAACAAGGCTGTTAATTTCACCTTTTTTTCATACCAACAGGGCACTACCTAAACAAGCATGGAAAAATACTGCATCTGTTGGGCAACTGGCAAAGAGTCATAAGCTCAAATCCTCTGATGTAAAGAATGAGATGGTACACTAAGACTGAATCTGTTCCTAGCACTCATGGTCTGACAGATGCATGCAGAGGCATTGGAAATGATACTTGCTGGAGACACTACAATTGTTTTGCTGGAGACACTACAACTGTTTTTCTCTTGAGATTTGTGTTTCAGTGGCAGTGTATGTGCATGGCTATCACACAGGCTGCGGCTGCCACCACAGCCATGACAGAGACAGTGATGGTGATCTAGGGTGTGCATGCTGACATACAGAAATGCATGTCCTGTACATGTGATTCCTTGAATAGACTGATTCATACACTGGACCGTGCCATGTCTTCTCTGTCTTGCCTGCCAAGGGTGAGGGTCCTAACCAGAAGTGAGTCATATGCCTAATCCATGGATGTCTGCCAATGTGATCATGAACATGTGAGATTCCACTCCCACAGTGCTAGCAGTACCACAGCAGCATCTATTGAGGACGTGTCTACCCCCAAGAGAGGCCATCTCCATGTTGGCACATCCTGTTGTAGACATGACTTATATGTGTGGAGCACACCAGCATCTAGCCAAGATGATGATACAATTAGTGCAACTCCTGGCAGAGCCATCTCTTGTGGGTGAGGGCATGCACAGGATGCTTACCATTTGCTATGCATGCAGTGGACATGTTCAGTAGGTTAAGCTATAGTACTGCCTCGACTGCTAAGTTTATGTCCCTGCAGAACTACACTCACACACACACACACACACACACACACACACACACACACACACACACACACACACACACACACACACACGCGCAGATGACACCACCAGAGCCCCTAGCAACTCACACACATTTATTGACCTTAGCCCTTCTCAACATTAAACCCCTCATACCAGTTCTGACACTTCACATATACTCCCCATCCCTAATATTAACACACATCCCTGTGAAAGGTATGCACTCCTGTATTCCTTTCTCCAACTATGTAAATGATAACTGTGACCTGCCCTTTGTCCATTGTTACATGGATTGCCAATGTCTGAGGCACAGTATGGCCATTCTATGCATGGGTAAGCATGACTGGTGTTGGTTCTCCATGCATCATGTTTACTGTAGTGTATCTATTTATGTTGTGAAGCTATGTCATATGCTGCCTCTTTGTTAGTACCACGGTATACTGTGCCAGCTGCTGGCTCATCCTCTGACTCCTTGTCTGTTGCAGCTGCCACTGACTGTAGTACTGGAAACAGTGGTCCCTGCAATAGGCCACCATAATGTAACTGCTTCCTAAGTATAATATTGTGTTACACTGCACACATAGTCAGTATTTTAATGACATTTCAGGCTTATTCTGCAGAGCACCACTAGATGAATTTAGACAGTGAATGCATGCCTTCAGCAACCTAAACACACCCTTAATAATGTTTCCAGTTTGTGATAATGTATGGCTGTACCCATGGTCTGTTAGATTGTGTAGAGTCCTTATGGATGTCATGAACAAGGGTTCTGGAACTTATCTGCATACCCAACAAGATGTTCCTGAGGGAAGTCACCCCTCATAAACAATTGGTACAAGCCACATGTGTGTTTATGTGGAAGTTGTGAAAATTGCTTGGGTGGCCTGCACACAAATTGTAGATAATACCCCGTGCTTCCTGCAGCTACACATTTACTATGGCTGTAGTAACCCCTAATATAATTCTGTAATTTACTCAGTCTGAACACAGGCATGAGGCTGAGTTCAAATACACTGCAGGCTCATCTCTGTTGTGTGGCATTTAAACACTTTTGAATCATTCCACTACCTTGTTTTTCCACATTATCATGCACAATCCCTCATTGTATGGTCATTATCATATAGCGTGAGTGACCACACTGAGTTAGCCATGGCATAGCTTGGTTTTCTGAATCACCTATACCCTGCACATGCCCGCTTATCTCACAGATTCACTTAGCATGATGCAGTAAAGTTTTCTGACTCCAGCCCAATGTATAAAAGTCACTATTCCATTACATTTCATATTATGTAGCTCATTATATTATGCACAGCTTTGCAGGAAATTAGGCACAATGCCAGTTGACCTAAAGCAAATCTTTTGGATATAGGAGAAGACCAGAGCCCCCCCACCCCCCAAAAAAAAAAGAAAACACGCCACAAACACACAGAGGGTGAACATGAAGAGTCTGCACAGATGACATTCCAACCAATAATCTATTCTTTTCATTTAAATCTAGGCCCTGTCTTCCTTGTTTACACAGAATGTGTGTTCCACAAGTGTACCTATGGGAAGAAAGGTCATCCTCAGATAAGCACAGAATGTGTCTGTATTGCTTGGGAAATATAGTATGCTCAAGAGACAATTTTACTTACAATTTACAAAGTCTAATTTAAAATACAGAAAGCATCAGGTGAAGCTCTTTAGCAGCAAAATATTCTGCTTGAACCTTCAAGTAAGTAATCTTTAGCATCCTGCAGGCAGTGCGCTACACTAGTTTTCTTTTCCCATTCTAAAAAAGGGAAGTATGTTAATCTGTCTTCTGTCAGCTGTGTCTCATCATGTTTGACTGCTAACATGGATGAACCAGTTCAGGGAATTTCTCATTTGGACACCTTTGTCTGAAACTGTTAAGCTAGCATCTTTGTTGGCTTTGAAATCAGACCGGGGTTTCCCCCTGAACTAAAAAGCTCAAATCCAGTTCGGAACATTTGTCCTCTCTTCTGCCTTTCATAACATCAATCATGACATGATGACAGAGGCCATGTTGAGGGCTCATGTGAGGTGTTTTGGTGCTCTGCCTGCTGCTTCTTTTGTGGTTAGAGAATCCTAAGATACATTTCTCCACTCCCTTTTTCATTTTCTTTCCTCCCTAATACACAATTTTTCACTCATTATCAGTGCTTGAGGTAGTGTCCCTATTCCTGTACCCATCCCCCATAGTGTCAGTCCTTTCTCATGAGGAATACACGTGAATAAGTCAACGTCTGGTTAAAAAAATAAGTTTACTGCCCCATAATTGACTAGTAAGTCTACTTAAGAAGTCCACTGAATCCTTAATTATGTTGTCTACCTTCATGTACACTACTTTTAACCATTTATCCACAAGTTTATCAAAGGGGAAAGTTTTGGATTTACTTTTTGATATGATGGGATGAAAGGGGGGGGGGGGTTCAGTTATACTTTTGTGTATTTTAGGTATGCCTAGCTATAACTGGATTTTCTACTTTCAAATAATTGTAAATGTCCTTAGTAATTCTGTTCTCTAAAAGATATTCCTCCAAGTAAAAATCAATTCTTCTATAGCCTATATTGATTTCATTTAAAGACATGACCTCATAAATATCCATACTATTCAAAATGTTATACATCTTACTTGCATAATCTACAGTATTACATAAAACAATTCCACTGCCTTTATCAGGCTTCATAACTCTAATAGATGGGTTCTTACAAATGTCTTTCAAAATGTCCTATTCTACTTTTGTTAACTTACTATTCTTTTTATGTATATTATGTTTCTTTGAATTTATATAAATCATCAAAAATAACTTTCTCTAAGTGGCAATAGTGGGGCATAGAGGAGGATTAAAGCAACTCTTTTTCTTTATCTGCAATTTATCCTGTCTACCTGTCTACCTGTATCTTTAAAATATACAGCTAAATTTAATTTACATTAAAACATTTTTATTTCAATGAAAGTGTCCACTATATTGAATCTGATAGTGGGTACAGACTTCATTCCCTTTGAAAATAATGAGAAATGATCTTTAGTAAGTATCACTGATGTGTAGCTGTAAATTTTAAAATTCTGATAGGTGTAAATAACAGCCTGACTATTAACTATTTCTTGTACTCCATCCACTTGTAGCTGTCTCTCCGATATCTGTTCGGGTGCTGCCATCTTTGTTCCTGTCCCGAATCCCAGTGCGCATACCTCTTATAACAGGGTCCTTGTCAGTTTCTCTTTTGAAAATTGTCATAGGTATTCCTATACTTAGGATTTTTAGAACTATGCTGATAGTGTGAATACCTCTGTGATTGAAAATGGATTTAATCTACCTAACTGGTGGAATGAGCTAGAAGCAGGATTTGTTATTTAGGTTATTTAGCCGGAAGTACTGTACATTACATTGCTGATGTATGAATTCAACAGAATGTTCTCACTTGCTCATCCAGTTCTGTTGTGCTTTTAAACATGGTGGCTTTTGAGCTGCCTGACCCTACTATGAATTTGACTTTGTCAGCTTCTCCCAGTCTCATCTCAGCTTCGTATTCTAATAGGCACTGAATTATCAAACTAGGAAGACTCTCCTCTTAGAAACTTAAAGCTTGTTAGCATCTGTTTCATATCATTCAAGTCGAATATTGCCCATTGAAGTAGTCAGAGTATAAATCCCTTTTTTCCACCTTAACTTTTAAAGTCTGCAACATGTAGGACTAGATGGCCAAATACTGGCGAGTTTAGGTATGTTTTTTGAGGAATCAGCTTGAGATTAGTGGTTCTGTTTTTTTTTTTTTTAGCTGCTGCTGAGAGAAGTAGTAGAGAAACATTATTTCCCCAGCCTACCAGTCACTGGAAATTAATGGAATTAATGCTATTGTTTTGCTCCTGTGAGAGAAGGAGCAGAGAAGCATTGCTTACTGCTTGTCTCTGATTGGGCAGTGTGCACTGGACTTCACTAATTGGTCTGGAGGAAATCTTGGTGACGGCCTTTCTACAGCTTGGCTTTACATTTACAATCTCTTTTGTGAGCAATGTCTGTCTTCTAAAACTTCCAACATAATAAAGCAGAATCTACCTAACATAAAGGCATTCATAATCAATGTTAGGAACCTTAACAACAACTTCATTCCCTACAAGCACTCCTTACTATGCAAAACATTGACATATGCATTGTCACTTGCATTGACACCTGCTTCTTGACCAATGAGAGCATTCCATTTCTGCAGGGTTTCAATAAATGCCACACATTCAGGCCAACTGCATTAGATGAAGGGATTAAAGGTGGTGCTCTATCCATATTCTTAAAAAACAAACAAACAAACAAAAACATGTCTCCTCTAGACAGGTTAAACAAGATAATGACCTGGAACTTCTCCACATTCAACTTTAACCCCCCTCTATGTCCTCCTCAGTCCATACCTCCTATCTAACCAGCACAGAGTCCCTATGCCTTAAGCCAAACATTATTCTTGTAGGAGACTTCAGTTATCCTGCCATTAACTTGTAGACTTATGCATCCTCAAACATGTATACTCATAAATTTCTGCACTTCATCAATATTTCATTTCTGGAGCAGTTAGTCCATAACCCAACCAGGGCCAATAAAATCCTGCACTTGGCCCTTACCAATATAAGGCAGCTTTGTTCCCCTCAATTATAACTTCCACCCTGGGAAAATCAGATGCAAGGCAGTCACATTAATCTTAATACTTAAGCCAGAAACATTTTCCACTACACTGGTATTCAGAGATCATGTCAAGGCTAGTGTACTAAAATTGACTAATGACATGGATAAGTTCAAAAGCCCCTTCCATCCTGACAACCCCACTGCTTAAGCAGAATCATTTACCTCCAAATTCTATGCACATGCATATTGCTGCATACAGATATCTGTCCCCCTCAGAAGTAAATACAAATACCAAATACAAAAATACACATATAAGAGGATGCAAGCACAGATACAGTAATAACACTGACCAGTCACACTGTTACTTTAGAGTTATGTTAGCAATGACAGACGTGGCACTGATGTATCAAAGTTATACATTTCTAGAATAGATCACTACCACTGTAAAAATTAAAAGAAAGACAGTATGAAGCATGTGTACTCACCCCAGTGCTCTCTTAGATGTTACAGTCCCCTCCTGTGCAGCTGCCCATTCTTTTAAATATCTTCAGGGGGTATAGAGATAAAAAGAAGACTGTGAAATAGCGGATCTACTTCATTTGCTTAACAGACTAGATCATTGAAACCCGTATGATTAAGATCATATGGCCAACAATTTTCTTTGTTGTTCAACTAAAAAAAGCCAAAAATCACCCACAAACAACACAAACAATGTTTCTGCAAAGGTACAAGCCCCTTGCATCCCCCACATGGGGAGCTGTGTGTCCCTATATCCCCTGCTAATTATATATACCAGGTCCAAGATTGCACTACAATGGGGAAAAGGGCATATTTTCTGTTCCTCACAGTACTGTGATCTCACTTAGAATGGTTCAATAAACTAAATTGTTGATCATGTGAACTCAACCATATAGGTTTTGACAATCTGATTTGTTGATCAAATGAATGCACAAGTTGCTCAGGATATTAAAGCTCTGCTTTCCACATTGTGCAGACCCCTGTGGGTTCAATCCCCATAGCTGTGTTATCATGAAAAAATATTTAGGGTTTATTTTTCTCTCTCATTATTATAACTACGGCATTAGACAGTGCAATAAGCATGATCAGAATTATTGGCTGAGTGGATATGTTTCAGTATCAAAGAGAATTTTTTTCCTTTGCAAATAACCTGTAAGTGAAATGTCTGAGCAGCGTATTTTATTTGTATACATACATTTGTCTTTGGCATTATTACTGCATTTCGACTACAGACACTTGTTGGCCTGTCCAAGTAGCTCATAACATTAGTCTTGTACCTGTTGGATGGTAGATGATGTTGGCTGCTGGTTCTGGCCGCCCTTGTGTTGTACGTACTAACATGATTGTTAACTTAAGAAGTGTTTTTTTGGTCCAACAAGTTTATTATGTTTTAACTGTATCACACTACATCATACTCCACATATGTAAGAGCCTCTTCTTTTATTAAATCTGTACTCCCACCCCCTTTGCTGCTATCTTATCTCTTATATACATTTATTTTGTTTAATATTTTGTTTCTGTCCATTTCTGTTACTATTATATGGATTAGCACATCAACCTGCATCCATCCCACCAGCAAGGTTTGTCGGCCCCCACAGGTAGCAGCACCAGCAGCATCACTGCCACCAGAAGCACCCAACAGATCTGGGTCCCAACCTACCACAGTCAAGTCCACACCTCCTGACTTTCCAGTACCACCTGGTTCAGGTAGCTCTTCAGTGGATGTTGTCACAGTTATAACCACTGGTAGCAATGTGAGTGGAGGTGCTGCCTTTTCCACCAATTGGTATTTGGCAAACATTCTGTGAAGATTATAGATAGGAGGTAAGATGCCTGACTCAGCCAAATAGAAAACTTCCTCCCACAACCCGCTGAGTTATGTTTCTGTCCAGCCTTCTCACCATCATCTGAGAAAGGGCTTAGTAGTGACAAAACCCTAGGTGGTGAGTAATCTCCCATTGAGTCTCAGCTGGCAGAGACTGTAGCTGCAAACAGCTCATTCTGTCCCACAACCTAGTATTCCCCTATGTTTTGTGATCACACCCATCCCTGTTGGTTGTTCAATCCACGCCTCACCACTGTCTTCCTTTGTTTGTCTAATGTCTTCTTCCAGAATGGGTTCCCCTCAATCATTGTGTTACCACACAACCTGTCAGTCACAGATGTCTTCCACTACTACCTAACCTACTTACCTTCCCAAACTTTTCCTTCCTTCCTTCCCCAACATCTTTTCCCTTTATGAATGAAAAAGGGGATACCCTCCCCTACAAAAAATACCTTCCCCACCTACATCATGTTCATTCCTTAGTTGTTTACCTTGTGTTCTGCCTAATGCTTGTTTCACCTTTTTCAACTGTTTCCCATACTCCCATTTATTTATGTATTGCATTTGTTTACCAGGAAGGTCCACTGGGCCAAAAAATGCCCATTTTCAGTGGAGGCCCGGGGGAGAAAAGCTCCACAGTGATATATACAATAAATATATTTTGATATATACAATACATAAAATTTGATAAAAACACAAATAGCACTTATAACAATAAAAACAGTGACTAGAGTTTTTGACAAATGGAAAAGGTAATACACCTGTAAATAAATGTGACTACTGACAGTACAACATTATTACTGATACAGAAAGAGGCAGTGGTGCTGTGTGTAGAATATCAATTGACAATACATTTACACAAGGGTACAGAAGTGGATTATCAACCAAGGAGTAATGGTGAAGGTTTAGGAGGGTGTAGAGAATGGGGGGGGGTGTGAGTAGAAGAGGGGAAGAGGCTAAGACAGGTATGGAAGGAGGGGAGAGACAATGTCAGGCTATGTGTTGTGAGGAGTTGGTGCGTGTACATTGCCAGTGGGAGGATAGGCGTCGTTTCAAAGATTTTTTGAAGATAGATGTATTGATAGTAGATCTAAGTGAGGGTGGGAGAGAATTCCATAGCTTAGCAGTGGAAAATGAGTGGATCATTTGACCAGCAAATAGGCTGGGTTTCTTTACATGTAGGAGCATTTGGTTTTCATAGTGGAGTGGCCTATTTGGGTGGTATAGTGCAAAGAGATTATAAAGAGCAGGGCAGCTGGATGGGTTGAATATTAGTTTATGGGCAGTAGTTAGTTGAATATATGTAAGATGATGAGAAAATTCTAGCCAGTTTAGTATTTGAAAAAAGTGCAGTGGTGAGATAGATGGTGTCTATTGGTGACAAACTTTGCAATTTTGTTATAGCATGAGTGTAATTTGGATTTAAGACTGACCTGTATATTAGTGAAAAGAGGAACACCATAAAGAAGAGAGGGGAGCAGGAAGGAGGAGGCAAGGGCTAGTTTGGAGGAGTAGTTGAGGAATGTTTTGTGTCGGTATAGCATGGCTAGTTCTGGTGTGCTTTTTTAATGATGTTGTGAATATGCATTTCAAACATTAGATGTTCATCTATGGTGACATCTAGAAGTTTAGTATGTGTGACAACCTCAATAGAAGTGTTATCTTGGGAGAGAATAGAGAATGTGTCTTTGTTTATGGTGATGGCCTTCTTAGCAGTGAGTAACATTAGCTTTGTTTTTCGAGGCTTTAATGCTAGGTGGTTGTTAGCCATCCATATTTCAGTAGAGCTGAGAGCTGCCTGGGTAAGTTTCTAAAGTTTGTGTGGGGAGTTGGTAGTGCAGATGATAGTGGAGTCATCTGCGTACTGGATGACTGACCCTTGAGTGACACTAGAGTGGAAGTCATTGCTATAAATGCTGAATAGTAGTGGCCCTAAGATGGACCCTTGGGGAACACCTGTAGAGGTGTTATGGAAAGGAGAAAAAGGAGTTTTGCCACTTTGTAGCTTGTTGCCTGTCAGTGAGATAGTTGGAAAACCATTGTAGGGTAGAGGGAGAGATACCTATGTTAGCTAGTTTTCTGAGAAGAAGAGGGTAGGAGGGAGTATCAAAGGTTTTAGAAAGGTCAAGAAATAGGGAGGAGACATTTCCTGTCATCACGTGCCCAACTGATAGAGTCACAGAAGGATATAAGAGCTGTAGTGGTGCTATGTCCTGGTTTAAAACCATGCTGGGTTGGTGACAGTATGTTATTCTGGAGTACATAGTTAAGGAATTGGCTGTGGATACATTTTCCGAGGATCTTTGAGATAGGGGAAAGAATAGTGATTGGTTGAAAGTTGGAGACATCTATTTTGTTTCTGCCTTTGTGAAGTGGGAGGATGTAGGCTTTTTTTCAAATGGAAGGAGCATAAGACTCTTGAATTGACATATTGAGAAATATGCTGACAGGGTAGGCAATGGGGTTTGCGGCTTTTTGAAGGAACTCTGGAGCAAGTTGTCAGAGGCATTAGTGCATGATTTTAATTTCAGAAGCATTTTCTTTACTATCACTGTGGGAATAGGAGCTAGAGAGAAGTTGTGTGTTTGGGTAGAGAAGGTATTAGTAGCAGGGGTATCAGGTGGGTTAGGTTGAGTTTGAGGGAAGTTGGTAGTGAGATTAGATATGATGTCAATAAACTATGTGTTAATAAGTGTGGCTATTGCTATAGGGTTTTTTTCTGAGTCTGGACAGAGGTTGGTTTCTGATCCTGGATGTAGTAGGCAGTTGACTTGAGCTCCAGACGTGTTTTGGATTATGTTTGTGCTGGTTTTGTAAAATATGATAGTATTCTGTTTTATCTTTACTGATTTGGCACTTTACTTGGTTGTGAAGGTGTCTGTAGATTATGAGGTCGGAGGGTTTTTTATGCTTTTGCCAAAGCCTCCAGGCTTTGTCCCTGGTGACCATGCTCTATTTGGTAGCTGCAGAGAGACATAGGGTGTGCAAGGATTTTACACACTTTAGTCAGGGAGGTGCGAGGTATTTAAAATATTTAGGAACCGGAATTAAAAATTTCTATTTTGTTGTCTAGGGGATCCAGTTGACGCTGTGTAGTAGATTGTTAAAGGTTGTGGGGGAAAATGTGATAGGTCTCTGGTATTCCTGTAGTGATGTTTGTGTAATGCCATTGTAGTTTTGCTATTACAGAGGCAAGTAAGTGGTCATTGATGTAATTTGGGAGGGTTTGTGTGGTTGCAATTTTATTAGGGTCAGAGACCAGGATCCAATCTAAAATTATTCTCTGGCTGTTGCCTTTACTGGGTCTGGTGATGTCAGTAATTAGCTGGCTGTAGTTATATAGGTTAATGTTGGTGGGGGAGTGTTGCTGCAAGACATCTAATCAGTTAATATTAACATCACCCAGAATTATTGTTTCTGTAGTTATATTGTTGGGAGTCCAGGCTAGGATTTCCTCTAGTATGGGGATGCTATTGCCAGTGGGGATGTACAGGTCAATGATACAAAGGCTTTTTTGTCAATAATTTTTTAAAAAATTTTGCTGTGGAGAATTTAGGTATGGGTGAATTATAGGGGACCATATTGATAGTGTTAGGCTTGATCAGAGCTACCCCACCACCATTTTTGGGGGGCCTGTCATTGCTCAGGCAAGTAAAGCTAGGGGGGCAGGAATTCTGAGCTTTTTATGTATGGTTTTAGCCATGTTTCAGTATTGTCAATAATATCAGGCTTGTTATGTGTTATCCAGGCATGGAAGTGTGGGATTTTGCTTCTAATACTTTGCAGGTTGATTACTGTTAGGTGTAGAGACTTATAGGAGCTATGTAGGTTGGGATGTGGGGAGAGAGGATGAGGACTGGGATGGATATCTCCACTTAAGATTAATTTGTATTACTAGTGTAGGTTAATGGTGGGCTCTTGTCTCTTTTTCATGTTTTGACAAAGGTAGGCAATATGGTTTATGTCAACTTTGTCTTTTATGGGGAGGATTTTTTGTTTAAGTCAGAAGATGCCATCTGCATGTTATAGGTAGGTGATATGTCAGAAAACGTAGTGAGAGCCAGTCTTTCAGAGGAGGTTGTAAATGAGGGTATGTGGTGGATAGGGACACATTGTAATGGGGTAAGTTGTAGTAGGAGGGTTAAGGGTAATATGAGGAGGAAGGGTATTAGTTTATATCTAAGTGGCATTTTGTTATGGTAGGTTATTGAGGGGGTGTAGATTGTAGTTATAGTTAATATAAAATGTAATGTAATACAGAAGGGAGGGTGTAGAGGGAGGGCCTATAGTTCTAGTATGTGGGTGTTACTGAACAGAATATGAGGTAGTGAGAGGCACAGTGGTTGGATGGAGCTAATGATGGGAAGAGCTGAGGTGGAAATAAATGTAATTGAAGTGGGGTGTGTGGAAATGGGGGTAGGGTAGGGGAGCGGAGGGACCCGGGACCCTGAGTGGCGTGAAGGTAAACGGAGTGGGGATGACCCACAGAGCAGACCGGGCAACAAAAACAAAATCAGGTAAAACCTAATTCAGGTCAGTACTTTAAGGCTTCTTGGGTTTTAAAAGGGAATTCCTGCTAGCTGTACTGCATTAGGGCCCTGTGAGTTAGAGAGAATAGGGACTGGGGTCAAAGGAGTTATTTTTACAATTAACAGGAGTCTCTATGGAATTCAGTATACAGTATTCAGACGGGGAGAATAAGAAAAATGGATGGCAGATAAGAGGAATGGACAGCAAATAGTGTCCAGTAGTGTGTACACCTCTTAATTTAAAACAGACAGGTAAGCTGTTACAATAGCTGCTTCTACACAGCTGTGACCTGCACTTGTACAGAAATCTTTAATTCCTTCTTTACTGCCATTTGCTAAAAGGGTGTCTGTTGTTGGCTTGGTGCACTCTCTGGGTTAAGCTATGAGGGATACCTTTGAGTCGGTTAGAGGCACAGTGGTAGGCACTTCTAGTGTTAAGGGACTGTAAGAGAAGAGAAAGACAAAGGTTAAAGTCAGGAAGGAAAGGTACTATAAGTGAGAGTAATAGAAAAGCAGAGAAGAGATAGGCATTATTAGTATAGGATGAGCTAAGAGAAGATATTAGGATGTCGAGGCATGCAGAGAATAGTAGACAAGACAATCTTTAATCTGGTCTGCAAATAGTAAACCTACCTCATAGATCCCCATGCAGGGCTTCCAAATTACTTTCCTTTTCTGACTGTATTGCAAGCACTGTGTTGCAAAAAGTACCGTCAATGCCCAGTTACAACCGATGAAGACTGGCACTAGTCACTATATAGCAATGATTAAATACATCCACTGTCATCTACTACATATATGGGCATCAGCTGGTATCTGGTACACAAATGAGCTGAGCATCATTGCACAGTCATCTGCATATGCAACATATGACAAAGCTGAAGCATTTTGTGTGATTGCTTCTATAGCTGAGACTACAAGTGAAGTGTTTTAGAGGACTGAGGGTTCATTTCCACTCAGGGTCGAATGTTTTTATGTATCCACTCTGCAAATTTCTAACAATCAATCGCTATGTGATACCTTTCAGGTGATTGCTTCTGTAGTTTAGTCAGCAAATGAAGGGCTTATTAGAATCTAAGTGAAGAAGGTTGAGGGTCAAATCCCCTCAGTGTTGAATGATTTTATCTGCCTTTTATGCTTCTAATTTGCAACAGTGTATCAATCAACTTCTGTATGCTTCACTGACAATTTCATGTGACTGTTTCTATGGCTTGATTAGTAAATGAAAGGCTAGGAAGAATATAAGTAGCAAGGACTGAGGATTCATGTCCCCTTAGGGCTGAATGCTTTTTGTGTCTTTTATTCTTCCAGTCTGCAAATATGTATCAATAACCTGATATGTGCTTCACTGACACATTTCATGTGACTGCTTCCATGATTCACTCTGTAAATGAAGGGCTTCATAGAGTCTAAGTGAAGAGGGTTTGTAGATCTGTGTGTATATTGTACTTAGTCAGCCAACGTAGTCTAAGAGCACATGCATATAAGTTACTGTGAGCATGTGCGAGATCGGTGCCATTTTATACAGTCATTCATTGTGAGTGCAAGCTTGAATGGAGATGCAAATGTGAATGTGTTAGAAGTAATGAATCAGTCAGTAAGCCTATGAAGTCCAAAGTATATGTTCCAGTTGCAGCTTTCGATATGTTTATGTGCAATAAATGACTTCAATGTATTCTTTGCCTCAGTTTCTCATCTGAATACATGATACATGCAACATGGTGCCAAAAATGGCAAACCATGAGGCACGCCATTAGAAGTGGAGTTGTACACAGCATTGAACTTGCAAATGGGTTAGCAGTTATTCAAATGTACTTAAATTAATTTTAAATGATTTTCAGTTGCCAAACGTGGCATACCATTCAAGGTGTTCAAAATAATTATTATTCAAAATGTCCAGAATAGTGACATAATGATTAAAGTGTTTGAAATAATCTCCAAAGTGTCTAAAATGTTCAAAAAAGCTAAAATATCTGAATTTTTTAGCAATGTGTGACTTTTTCACAGTAACTAAGGTTTTTTGAAGTGCTCAGAGAGTTCGAGGCATTTGTAGTGTTCAGAGAGATTGTTGTGCATTTGGGCATGATTACAAGTACCTGGTCTATGCTAACATTTTAATGAATTTTGTTGTTACGGCAGAGGGATTTCACAGACCTGAATCATTGGTATTTGATAAAAATATTGCTGAGAATTGGCAAATGTTTGAGCAAGAATATGATATTGTCATGCAGGCTGCATTTTCTGATAAAGACACATGTACAAGAGCATTTATACTTCTCAATTTAGCTGGCTTACAGGCACCTCACAGCAAGAGGTTCTCCAGTCTGATCCTCGGCTGGGGTGCCTTCTGTGCGGAGTCTGTATGTCCTCCCTGTGGTTGCGTGGGTTTCCTCCGGGTGCTCCGGTTTCCTCCCACATCCCAAAGACATGCTGTAGGTGGATTGGACACTCTAAATTGGCCCTAGGAGTGAGTGCATGTGTGTGCCTTCTGTGGAAGGTTGTGCACCGGGCTGGCAACTCGACACTGTAAAACTCCACTGCCAATTATAAGCGGACAGATGATCCGCTGTGGTGACCCCAACTGTGAAAAGCCGAATGAAGAAGAGGCCATTGAGTGAGAATGTTCATTTGTATATATACCTTCTGTGTATGCTGGGGAGGTGGAGAACTGCCATATTGTGATACAGGCTGAAATGCAGGAAGACCCTGAGTCTTTAAAATGTAAATGTAGACAAATGTGTAACACTGAAACGAATATTACAATGGAGAGGCATATATTTTACACAAGAAATCAAAAACCTGATGAAACTATTGCAGCATATATTACTGACTTAAGAAATAAAGCAAACACTTATAGATTTGGTGATCTATGAGAAGAGTTGATAAAAGACCATTTTGTATATGGTGCTAATAATGATGCAGTAAGAAAGATTTTGCTTCGGGACAGTGAATTAACATTGGGCAAAGCCATTGAGATTTGTTAAATACATGAGATTACAGAAAAGCATACAAATATGCTCACGACTGAGAAAAGCATGTTTGCAGTATCTGCTAGTGTGAATGTTGATAGTGTACAACAGGAAGTTAACATGAAAAAGAAATATAAACCTTAAGCAACTTAAAGTTACCTACTTTCACATCTAACTCCTCTACTACACACTGCAGTGTTTAGGATAAACTATTTTTTTCATCTTACCTTTAAGCATCTATTGTAAGACCACCAGTTATTGGAGAGCCCACATTCTGCCTCTCAGTAGTCATCTTGGGATTAGTGCTTCTGTTTTGTCCTGGTGAGAGAAGAAGTCCAGTTACATTATTTCCTGGAGACTGCTGATCACCAGAAAGCATAATAACTGCTTTATAGGTGACAGCTTGGAATCTGTGCTTATATTCTGGTCCATGTGAGAGAAGGAGCAGAGTGCATTGATTCCTGACTGTTTCTGGTTAGAGAGTGAGTATCTGTGATAAACATTCCTGATTGATCTGGTTGCTATTCAAGGCATCTACCAGAAAAAGGCTACAAGCCTGCAGACCCTTGAATCATCTGGGACAAGACTGTGGATCACCAAACAGGCCATGGCCTGCTTCTCTTCTTGGGATTGGTGCTAATATTTTGCTTCTGGTGAGAGAAGAAGCAAAGGAGTATTGTATCCCAACAGAGTGAAGCTGTGCTGTGACCAGCATTAGTAGTAACCAGGCAGTAACCATTCATGCGACTCCCCTCTTTTCATCATTCTTGACAAGCTAATTCTTTATTTTCAGTAAGTACTGCTTGATTTCTTCCTAACTTCAGAATATCTGCCTAAATACTTCATCCTTAAATTTTCAGGGTCTCCATATTAGTTTCCCCTCAAGTGTTTGGCAGTCCTCTGTACAGACTCAGACACCTTGAGTGACATTTTTCCTGTAAATGGAATATATAAGGAAACAGCTCTAGTACTTAGCAATAATGACCATCCCTCCTGGCATGTCTAAAGGTCAGTTCCCTGTGCTTTCTCCTATTAATCTGATGAACCTGGGTATTCTAAGGCAGTGTAGCAACTGCCTCATATACACAGACAACCCTCTTCTCTTACCTTCCAACACTCATACTTGTGAGAGATGCCCTTATATATCCAAATTGGAAGCCATGCACTCTCAAGCCAAGACCGGAATAGCTGGTCAAGAGGAGAAGCTCAACACCTGCACCACATCACATGCAACACATAGCCCTCCAGAACACCCACCATCACAGCTCTCACATAAAAATACAAACCACACCCACCATTGTGGAGGATCTCAATAGAAATCTACCCAAACAGCAGAGACTTCGAAGGCAGAAACACACTGGACCACCACAACACAGCACAAACTACAAGACACATAGCTCACCTACATGGTGTGCCCCTCAACCTAAGCCCCTAAGGCAAAACAGCTTGTCCAATACACTAATCATAGCTGACTCAATAATGAGGCACACTGATGTCCCACTCACTAGGATAAATAAGGAGAAGGTAGCAGTCAGCTGTCTATCAGGTGCCAGAATACGACACATAACACATGCACTCAGGTCTCTACAACAAGTAAAACTCTGTCACTGTCCATGTGGGTGTGAATGACCTGAGATGCACCACTCTGAACTACATGGAAAGAGACATGGAAGAGCTCTCGGATTATGTGGCCCAGGCAGGTATGACCCTAGCCCTGAGCAGCATCCTACTGTTGCACAGAATGATATCACAGTGCAAGCAGCAAATGACTGACTTCAACAAATGGCAAAGTTTCTGGTGTCATTCTAAGGGGATTCAGTATCTATCTGCTTGGGATGACATGATTGACAGACCTCAATGCTTTGCCAGAGATGGCCTGCATCTGTCACCCCTGGGTTTCTGGATACTGGCTAAGGCTCTTGCCACTCCTATAGTGCCTTTTTTAGGCAATGTTCCAAAGACCAAATTACCACAGTAACAGCTATAAATAAATGCAATCTGAAAGTCATGTTTCTCAATGTTAGAAGTCTAAAATCTCAAGATGCACTTGCTCGAAGCACTCCTCAAAATGGAGAATGTCGACATTTGTGCTGGAATGGAGACCTAGTTTAAAGCAGCAGAGAGCCCCCCTACACTACCGGGCTATAACTCATTCCACCAAAGGATGAGCAAGCCTGGAACACAGTATCACAAGAACTCCACCAGGATAATCAAAAACCTTTTACCGAGTGCTTTCATCAGGTTGTAACCAAAGACTTCATCAGAATACAACAAAACTTAATATACTCTTGTTAAATATACTAAAACGTGAGAACACATGACATAGTAAACCAATGAAACTTCTCATAACATTAATTATAAACCGACTTTCTCTAACACATCACACTTAAATTCCTGGACAAATTTTAAAGTAAAACAGCAAAAAAACTCTTACCTAAAAAGTGACAGAAAAGTTATGATACCATTTCAACAAACAGAAGCCATAATAAACAATTCAAACATATAAAAACTAATAAAAACTATATAACATAAGAACACAGTCTACTGATGTTGTTGTTAAGACCTGGGGGGGGGGGGCGCACAGGCATTCAACTTAATTTGCCATCATAATTCCCTGAATTCTAAATAATCTTCCCAGGGACCCCCTCTAGGATCTACTTTGACCCCTTCAACAACAGCAAATTAAAAAAAAATGTGTTAAATATTTTTCTATATGCTTATACAAAGCATTCTTTTATTACCATCTTTATGTCCCTATAATGCTCATAAATGCTGTCCCTTAACTTTCTTTTAGTTTTCCCAATATAGAACATATTGCAGTGCTAACACAGGGCAGCATAAATAACCCTTTTGGAGTTGCAAGAAAATTTGCCATTAGGTTTTATGGTAGTATGGTTCAACTTAATCTGGTCACAATTCATGACCAAATAACATTGAGAATAACAGCCACATTTTTTAGTCCCATGCTGCTACTTTCAAAAACATTTACCCTCTCAAGTAACTGCTTAATGCTCAAACCTTTCCTAAACACTATTTGTGGCATGTCTCCCACCTGGTCTAAAATACCAGGATGACTCCAGAATAGCTGCCAGTTTTTCTTTAAAATAGTAGTGATACTTTGATGGTCAGTGGAAAACTTAGTAACAAAGGGACAGAAATATTTGTAGGGATCAGCAGTATTAGTAGTCCTGAGAGTACCTGTAACATTACCCACCATGTTAACCCCCAAAATAGGTAGAATGTTGTGATTATTTCTCCTACACAATTTCTTTCTGTACTGTGGAGATCAAACTATTGGGGTACCCTCTGGCCAAAAACATCTTAGTCAGTATTTCACACTGCAAAAGAAAATCCTGGTCAGTACTGACCATTTGGTCTCACATTTGAACACCTACATTTGGATGTAGTACTTTATGCTGATGACATAACTCTCCTACAATCTAATAAAACCCACAGTGGATAACAAACAATTAGAAACAATACAATCCATTTTCTTTTCCCTCTGCAACTTAACAAAAAAAAAAAAAAAACAGTAATTAACCCAAATAAATCCAGTGTCATGCCTTTCAGCATAACACATCTACTAACTTCTTCCTACATATTTCTATAAAGGACAATGAAAATACAGCTGTACCATTTGTCACCTAGCAAAAATACCTGGAAGTCACATTTGACTTTATCATTCTGCCAGCATACGGATATCAACAAGGCTCTTACCCAACTCAAACTGTTTTATGGAATTTCTCATCTATTGTCTCCAGTTACATGGCAAGCCGTTGTCAAAAACGTAATACCCAAAACTTCATATGCTCTTCTCTTCTTGTGTTTTCAGTCTGGCAGTAACAAACAAAGACTTCACATACCAGAAAACAAAATGTACAGATTTATTCTACCTGCGGTAGTGGTGCTATGGTAGCGTTGTCGCCTCACAGCAAGACGTTGTCACGTTCGATTCTCAGCTAGAGCGTTTTCTGTGTGGAGGCATGTGTGAATGGGCATGCCTTCATTGAAGGTTGAGTGTCAGGGCTGGTAACTTGGCACGTAAAAATCCACTACCAAACATTAGCAGACCGGAGTTCCGCTGTGGCAACCCCTAGCCGGGATAAGCCAAAAGACACAACAACATTCTATTAGCAAACAAAAGAACTCACAATTGTGACTTGTACAAATGGCAGCCATTACAAAGCAGGACAGTAATGTTCATCAGTATACTTACTTTGTTTAATCTAGGACACTGTCCACCCCTAAAAACACTCACAGTATCAAAAAGAAGCATTCTGTAAGCTTCCAAAGGTACATGGAGCCAACTCTGTCAGGATACTGAAACGTAAACACATAGCCTTATTCAAGTGAAAGCAGAAAAAGCATCAACAAGAATGTGCATGAAATCATTTTCAGGACGCTGGGTTATACACACTGGGAACTTTCCTTCAGCTGTATTACAGCTGTATCGCAAGGTATCCTACAAACTAAATCATCTCTTTCATAGGACTAGGCTGAAGACCTGGTAGTTGACTGGAGGGAAAGCACAATTGTTCAAGGAATTATTCCAGGCTCTAGCACCTCTGGACGAAGAGGAAGTAGATGGAGTTGATGAAGGAGAAGAAGAATTACAGTACCTCAGAACAGTATGTGTAGGACTGCAGAGCAGATAAGAAATGCTGGTGGTGGTGGAAGGCCAGAAAGTCATCAAAAACATGCAGGAAAAAAATGTGACATATAAAAGATGGATCAGGAAAAGAAGAAATGCTGGCTGGCTGACAAAGAGGCTAAGAGAGGAGTTGCAATGGCAAAAAACAAGGCATCAGAGGTACTCTAGCAACTTATGGAATGTAACTCAGCAGATGGCACAAAGACACTCTATCAGCTTGCAATGCAAACACAGAAAGAGAAAGAAGATAACTAGACACACTTAGTAAGGGATGCCAGTAGCAACCAACTCACACTAGGCCGCAAGTAATCAAAGACAGATAGAAGGAGTACTCTCAGCAGCTTCTGAATGAAAACAAACACACACACACACACACACACACACACACACACACACACACACACACACACACACACACACACGGTACTGGCCGATTCTCAGCCTACAGTGAAAGAAGAAGAGCCCACTCTAGAAGAAGTAAGAACAGCACCAAGGAAAATAAAGATGAGGTCACAGCAGATATGATCAAGATGTTGGGAAGATACAGGAGAAAGGCACATTCTAGATGACAGGAGAATAAACATACTAGTGCCAGTATACAAGAACAAACGGGACATCCACAACTGTAGGCAGTACGGAGATATCAAACTCCTATCACACTAAAAGAAGGTTCTAAACAGACTGCTTGACAAATATGCAGAGAAGCAGAAAGTAAGATGGAAGACGAGCAGTTCAGATTCAGATTTGGATGTAGCACAACAACCTGATGTTTGCCATAAAACAGATAGTTGAAAAGAAGCTCGAGATGAGAAAAGAGTCCAAGTGGACATTCTTAGACTTCGAGAAAACATTTGACAAGGTCCCAAGAAGCTGACCTGAACAATTTTGCAGTGGTTCAAAGTCTCAGAAACATTGGTAGAATTAGTGCAGGCTATGTACAAGGACCCAGTGACTCAAGTACGAACAGTGTTTGGTCTCATATGAGTTTTCAGTAGGAGTGGGTGTGCATCAGGGTTTGGTTCTGAGCCCACTGCTGTTCCTACTAGTGATGGACTACATCAGCAAACAGGTTGGAGTGGACAGATCAGCAACATTGCTGTGTGCAGTTGATGTGATATTTCAGGCACTGAGCAAGAACTTCAGCAAATGATAAGGGAATGAAATGCAAAACTGAAGATACATGGGGTGAAACTGAGTACAGATAAGACAGCTGAAATGGTAGCAAATGAGGGAACTCATAAGAATATGAACATTGAAATAGATGGGAAAATTGTATAATAGGGTTAAAAGCTTCACGTAGCTGGCAGTGTTGGTGGAAGAGAAGGGAATTCTGAATGAAGAGGTCAAAGCTAGAATCAGAGGGATACAGCCAAATGGAGAGTGACAGGGGTAATGTGTGACAGAAAAATGCCCAAGAAGCTGAAAAGTAAGGTATACAAAACAGTGGTGCAACCCATACTACTGTATGGTGCAGAAACCTGAGCAGTAAAGGCAGAGCAGTTGAGGAAGCTAGAGGTGATGGAGATGAAGTGCCAGGACAGACAAAGGAATGGAGTAATCAGAACAGAAACCAAAGTAGCTCCGAATGGACAGAAGGTCAAAAAGAACAGATTGCAGTGATTTGGGCATGCCAAAAAGCAGAAGAAAATCTGGTGACAAAAATTTGAGACAGCTAGAAAGAAGGCAAGAGGAAATGAGGGAGTCCAGCAAAGAGACGGATGGATTATATGAGAGAAGACCTGTGACAGTTAGGCACGACTGTCGAAGAAGGTAGGAAAGTGTATTAAATCAAGAGATAGATGGCAACAGTTGACATGACACCCTTACCCCAGGTAGAAAATGGCAAAAGGGGAATGGATGATGATATTTCTGTAAATATGTAAACATGCAATGCTGCTACTTGTTACAGCTGTTCTAAAATGCTTTAGTTAGGTGACTGTACCACTGGAGATGTATTTATGTAAATATGTAAATTTACAGCATTACCAATTTTTTAACTTCTCCCAAATGCATGAATGCCTGTACTGTACCACTTAGGTTGTATTCCTGGGTCATATTCTTTAACTCACTGGGGTTTTCAGTCTGTCATTTTGTTCCTATTGTTAACAAATTATTGTATGCATAATGCTTCTTTGCTATTATCTTGATGTCTAAACTATGGATCTAGACCATGGCCAAAAAGGGTTAGTATAACTACCCATCTACATGTTTAGCAGTTGCCTGTTTGACAAACTGCAAAATAAAATAAAACAAAAACTATTGTAATTTTAAAACGATAAAGTGAAGAAATATGTTGCAATCTACGCAATTCACTTAACAGATTATTTTAGTAATTTATTTTCAATGTTGTCTAGGCATATTCCTCTCAACTGTCCAGATTTTCACAGAATGTCCAGATTTTAGTCTCATATTTTTGGTCTGTTCCTCATACAATTTGTGGTTTTCTGGATTTTGTGACAAGTTAGTGAGGACTGAATTCACAAAATAATGACAGGTATCTGAGTTTCAGACTTCATATCCTTCAGAAAATGCATGGTATCACAATACCTTTTATTCTAGCAACACTGCAAGTTTATAACAGCAATATTTAAAAATTGTCCCCATTGTTGGGGCTTTTCCCCCCATTATTTTTGGATTTGTCCAGATTATTGTGCTAAGAGGTTGGGAGCTATGTATCCAGGTCAACCTTATGACAAAAGTAATTCAAATTCAGAATTTTGCAAAGTAATCTATTTAGATCTTTTGTTTTTTTCCCTCCTATTACTGATGTTCCTTGATAAACAGCCACGTTTTGACTGAAAATAAATAGTTCTTTCCAGCATTTTGTAGGTGCTCTACCAGAACTACTGTCACTTAAAGTCCTGCAAAGTGTTTTAGTAGAGCAAGGATAACTGCCTCATATTGAATTATAATGATATATGGAGCTGAAATAAAATTAAGTGCATGTTTGAGGCAACAGGATCATCCACCAATCATTAGTGGGACTGGTATTAATGTCTAGTATTAGAGACTGAATTTCATTTCCTGTTCACCTCTTTCATACTCACTTGAGCTCTGGTGCAGCTATGTGATGTGTAACATACCTCAGTCTCAACTGTACAGATTTTCACAACATGTCCAGATTTTTGCCTCATATTTTTTGTCCATTTTTCATAAAATTCTGTTTTTCTGGCAACATATTGGCAAGTCATTGAAAATTAAAGTCAGAAAATAATGATAGACATTTGAGTTTCAGACTTCATATCCATTCATCCATCTATCCACAAACCTCCTTTTCTCATTCTTGCACAGGGGGTTGGGGGTATCACCTGAAAAGTGACAGTCATCCAGAGCCAAGGTTCACAACACTGGGTGGGTAGCCCTGCAGTTTCAGCGTTCATATCTATCCATCCATCCATCCACCCACAGACCTCTTTTTCCCATTCTTGCACAGGGAGTTGGGGGTGTCACCTCAACAGTGACAATCATCCAGAGCCAAGGTTCACACTGCTTGGCGGATTACCCTGCAATTTCAGACTTCATAATCTTCAGAAAATTCATGCTAATGCAAAGCCTGCTATGCTTTCAACTAAGTTTGTAACAGCAATATTTAAAAATTGTCCCTATTTTGGTGCTTTTGTCCCCCCAAAATTTATGGCTCTGTCCAGATTTCTTGCCCTAAGAGGTCGAGTATGCAGTATAATATTGGTAAATCTGGAACCTGGAAGCAGATAGTATGAAGGAGAGCAAGTCAAACACTGAAATAAACAGTGGGGTGAAACAGACGTAACTGAGAAAGAGAGTGAAAGAGAGGGGAGAGAAGAGCAAGTCAGAGACTGAAATAAACAGTGGGGTGAAACAGAAGTAACTGAGAGAGAGAGAGACAGAGAGAGAGAGAGAGAGACTGACTGACTGCAGTTGAAAGGTGGTTTGATATCCTATGAAGGAAAGATATTGCCAGTTATAAATGAACAGGAATCTGGAAAAGAAATAGAAGGACATTTATTAAAATATTTAAAAATGCTGATAAGCGTGATTTTTCTTTGAAGGACTAAAGGCATAGTTTAAGCTACCAAGAGGTGAACAATAGATTATAAAAGAAACAAACATAAATACCAGAGTTAAAAAAAGACTCACTGTACATATTGACTCAGGCTTCTCTTTTATCCTTTTTATTCTCTGCAACTGAGAATACTTCACTGATATGTTTTGGTGGCGATAGTCTTATTTTTACTGTGCATTTAGAATGATAGAAATTCTGACATAAGCTGAAATATTGGGAATGGACCACTTGGATTTCAGCCTTGCATTGCTGACTGCCCCAGAGGATCACAGTAGCAAGTTAATCAGTTACACATTCAGACAGTATCCTTTTACCATATTTTATTAATCCCCCCTCAAAATACCAGTGTGCACACACATGCACATGTGCACACACACACACACACACACACACACACACACACACACACACACACACACACACACACACACACACCATTCGAAGAAAAAAACATTTGAAGAAAAAAATCTGTGCTCATCCACTTTCAGTGTTGGTTCTGATAAAAACTAGTAGGGTGTTCAGCATTTAAGAATTTGCTTTGTTCCATACCTTTTCACAGCTTTGAGAATTGTTTGTACTGTAAATTCATAAAGCATAGTATATTTTAAAATAATATTAACAATGCAGCAGTTTAACAGATTTTGATTTATTTCTTTTAGTTACGAGTGTCACTGGGCAGTCAGCACATTTCTGTCTGTTCCATATGTTGGTGTTTAGACAGTTTACATGCATTTCATGTGGGCAGAGCCATACAATACACTTCCAATTTTTAATATTACACACAGTGGTCTTCAGATATTTTCATTTACGCTTCACATAGACTGAACTGTGGACATGCACATCTGCTTGTGATTTGTTTCCACTGATATCCTTGTTGTACAGTGTAAATACAAACACCCTTTATTATACAACTTAATATGGCATGTAAGTGTCACGATGCATCCTTTATTATATAACTTGATATAGTCTATAAAAATGCCACTGGCCTCTGAGGACTAGGACTTAGGCTGAAAATATATTGCCCGAGGGCCTGTTAAATATTTTTATCCTTATGATAATCTTAGGAGTTATAGAAAGAAAGTTTTTTTTTTTTTTTTTTTTTTTTTACTATCTTCTCCGTTTACAATTTAAGTGACATCATTCATCTTTGGACCCCATTTGGTTAATATTTTTTTTACTAGCTTCCCCATTTACAATTTAAGTGATTTAAGTGACATAATTCATCTTTGGACCCCAGCTTGCACTGGGCCTACAAATACAGTACAGTAACCCTTCTTCTTTATTAGATGAAGCTCCCGTACAGTATCCCTTCCAGTTAATGGGCTGAAGCTACATTGACAGTCTGCATTATTTGAGCTGGAATGCAAATTGCAGCTGGGCTGTTTGTCATTGTCTGTGTGTAGTAAGGTTTGCTGCTTGAAACAAACAAAAAAAACTTGTATTCATTTAATCATTGTCAGGAGCTAAACTCAGAAAAATGTAAAACAACATATCAATGTAAGATTTATGTTACATGATTCCTGCTTAAAAAATGTGATGTAAATTATTGTCAAACACAAGTAGTCACAGCATAATCTAACAGCATCTCCTGACTACGGTTTCTTGAAACAGTTTACATCTTAGGTTTTATCTCCCCACAATGCCACAAGGAATCCATGGTTAGTTGCATTCACATATATGTGCATGTATAGTCATCTATAAAACAGACGCATCTTAATTTAAAGACAAAAATAAATTGTTTGAACTTGAATGTACAGGTGATCGAACATAAAATATCACAATTATTTCAAGAAAAAGATTTAGAAATTAAATTCATTATATTGGCAAATAATCAATAATAGTTTTAGTATGTGAGCTGCAGTATTACAGGTTTTGTACTGTTATGACTGATTTATGTATTGGTGCAGTCCTGTCTATTTGAATTATGATAGTCACACGCACCACAGCTGCATTATTCTTTATTATGTCTCTCAATACCACCTGCAAATTATTGCTTAAAAAGTTTCATTTTTATTGTTGTTCTCTGTAAATATGTATTTTATGTGGGAGTTTTCTCCCTGTGCCTCTGCTAAAAAAGTTTTTTGTGCCTAGTCAGAATTTCTTGGTAAACGAAAGACAATTAATAAACAAATAAATAATATTGTTATAGAAATCAGATACTCATATTTTGCTGCATGCGGAATGTGGTCTTTCTGAAGGCTGCTTTCAGTCTGTAGAAAATGTGGCATAGATAAGAATGATTTAAAATAATGAATTATTGTGTTGTTACAGTGATGGAAGTGAGAACGAACAGATATAGTGGAGGAGTATTGGCACATTACTTGACGGCACAAATGGCATTCTGGTACTTCTTTCAGCTGGTATTTATAACAAAATTCTTAAAATGTTAACTTAATGCATTTTGAGGTTGAAGCCTTAAGGCAGATACTGACACCAAAAAATAAAAATTAGCATTTCTGCAAAGTTCTTGCAAATGCTTCTGCAAGAGATAGAGTTAATTTCATTAAGTTATTCTTTAGAGTGAATGTTAAACTATTTTTCATGTCAAGTTTCCCATAGTTCAGGGATATGACTTATGATGCTGGTTACACAGATGAAGGAAACAGCTACAGTTATACACATTCAGGTCATCAATTTCATAATGTAGTAGTGTTTGAATGCTTGGAGTCATTTACATATTTCTGCAAAGAATGTACACAGCCTAGTTACTTTTATTATATATTGGTGACTGTATATAAGAAAATTGATTTTTATGAAAAGGTAATTATTTTTAATTGATTCACTTTAAAGGTTGTGTAGAGTTAGCTGTTTATACTGATAATGTATTTGTAGGGTGTAAAATGTGTACTTCAGAGACAATTTGTAATAACTTGAATGGGGTTCACTTAAGTACTCTGGTGTGTGTGTCTGCATGCGTGTGTGTGTGTGTGTGTGTGTGTGTGTGTGTGTGTGTGTGTGTGTGTGTGTGTGTGTGTGTGTATGTGTGTGTGTGTGTGTGTGTGTGTGTGTGTGTGTGTATGTGGACATGGGCTTGAACAGATCTGTATGCATGTGTTTGTGCATATCTGTGCTTGTGTGTGTGTGTGTGTGTGTGTGTGTGTGTGTGTGTGTGTGTGTGTGTGTGTGTGTGTGTTCCATGCATGCATGTACTAGTATGTGCATTTGTGTGTGCATTTGTGTATATCTATATCTTTCTGTTTCACACACACACACACACACACACACACACACACACACACACACACACATTTTCAGATATCTTCACTATCCTACTGCATTTATAGTCTGCCCATACAAATTAAAAATATCTATTGCTTGTTCTATTGTTCTATGTTATGTTATTATATATCAGTAACATAATGTTTCATATCTGCTGTGCTTTTCAACACTGATCATCTGACCATAAGTGCAGAAATACAACATTGCCTTTACTCTGAAAAGGGTGTATATCAGAACATCGAAGTATTACTACATCGAATGTTCTAATATCGAACCATTTCACTCGAAACACCATAACATCGAACACTCAGAACAGCGATTTATTTCCCAGGGAAAAAATTTGCTGTTCCAACAAATATACATACAACACAAGCACACCAAAATACATAATCCACACACATACACTTCACAAAACCCTACACTAAACCATACATACACTACTAGCTATCCACTTACCTTAACCCAACCCTAACCCTAAGGTTTGTAACTACTGCACACTCACCTTACCCACTCCCTAACCCTAAAGTCCCTATTGCACACTCACCTTATGTGCTCCCTAACCCTAAACTCCCTATCGCACACTCACCTTACCCACTCCCTAACCCTAAAGTTCCTAGCGCACACTCACCTTACCCACTCCCTAACCCTAAACTCCCTATCGCACACTCACCTTACCCGCTCCCTAACCCGAACGTCCCTATCGCACACTCACCTTTCCCGCTCCCTAACCCTAAGGTCCCTATCGCACACTCACCTTTGTTTGCACACTTACCTTAACCCGGTCCATCACCTTCGCTCCACAGTTGAGGAAATAGCGAAGCTGCAGAAACAGCCCACTGAATACTTTCCCTAGGAAAGTATTCAATATTCTGCAGCTTCGCTATTTTCATTGTTCGATGCAAAGGGTTCGATATTAGAACATTCAAAGTAGCAATACTTCGACGTTCTAATATAGACCCCTCTGAAAATATATGACAACACATTTTAACTATGTAACAAAACATATACAGATATGTCTGCAGAGAACTACACAGTAATAATTTCATATAAACATGACATGCATTGCTACCTGTTGTCAGAATAACACCTTCTATTATACTTTCATTGTTAGCACTGAGACCCTTGCAAACAATGTATGAATCCCATTATTAGCAGTGTTCTGCACATCTGACATTAATATTTCTTTTTAAATTTAAAATATCTCTGAAATAATTTTATATAGCATGATAAAAATTGAGCTCCTAATAGATCTGTTATATCAGTTTTACTGGCTCATTGTACTGCTCAGGTTGCTTTTTAGATTTATCTATCAGTAATTCGGGTGTATCATGAATGAATGCACTACATTTTAGACACTGTGGTGATCAGCCAATATATGCTGACAAGTTTGTGCATTTTTTTTCTTATCAGATAGTTGTTAGAATACAAATAGTTAATAATCTCTCCAGTTACATACATAGTGCATTACTTTGTGATTGACATACAATGATGAATAGCTTTGCTATAGTTTTACCTTACTATTTTATTAGCATTCTTTATGACTTTTTCTCTCTTAACAGCTACTCCTCTTGCCCAACACACTTTGCTCCATTAATTACTATTTACTGACTGTTAGCAACTGTATTTCTATGTCACAGTATCTGATTTGAATGGTAGGCCTATGTAGTCATTGCATTCATACTCGACATAATTATCGTTATATTAAATCAAACTATGCCTTGTTTATTACTGTATAGGAATGAATATTTTACAGAGGGGGTATAGCCAGGAAGTTCAATTTTTTTACAGTAAACTAAGACAGTGAGATGCATTCCCTTCTACCACCCATTCATCATCTCCACTGTTGCCCCTCTTTATCTTCACTGAATCTGTCCTTCCACTGTATTACTGTAGTTTGTAAACAACTATCATTAATAGCATTTCCAGTGCGCATAATTGGTCAGTGGTGACGCACACAAGCTTACTGTTATTTATAATGCACTCTGTATGACAGATATGCACAGCCTCACTGTTGATGTAAACTATATTCTTGATTTATTTATTGTACTTTCTTAATGGGCACCTCTCAGTGGGCCAACAGACCTTTTTCAAGGTGTGCATGAAGTAGTTTTATACAGACTAGGAAGAATTTGGTCACAAGATCAGTAACAACATTCACTTTACATTGACAAGTACCAAGGAATATTCAATATCTTTGTCAAATGTCATCAGCACAGTTAGCCTGGACTCAACTCATTCAAAGGCTGATTCCATTTCCAGTACTTCTTTTATGCACTCACTCTCACCACAGTAGCCACCAGCAGGGCATTGTTCACTGTGGTTACCAATGTTCTGGACAGTAGCTCTTCACAGCCTTGACTGCCAAGAGGGGAGAGCTAACATTCTAATAAAAATAAAAAGTATACACCCAAACTCACCCCCCCAAAACACTAAACTAAAAACCAGTGTACCAGAAAGAGAAAATAAATGCAGGCAGTAAGGTGCTTGTTCAACTTTATTTTACAAAAAAACTTTTAGTTAAGTAGTTTCATCCTAATTGCCAAGGACTTCATTAGAACTAAAGTCAAATAAACAAAGCACCTTCTATATTCACAAAACAAGTCATACATCTACCAGTCACAGTCTATCATTAGATTGCAGGCCAACTTTCAAATTGACAGGTAATAACCTACGACAATTTCACTTCTACCAGCCATGTCCCTCAGGACATAGTGTTGCTACCTCTTTTTTTTTTTTTTTTTTTTTTTGATAATTAGTTCTCAGATCTTCAAGCAGAAAGCCAAGACCTCTGGCTTTAAAAAAGTTTGCAGACAACTACAAACTGAAGGTTGTTGTTAAGTCACTCTATGATAGCCAAATCCTCCAGAATTAATTATTTCTAGTAAACACTTAGTGTGCTAAAATGGGCACAAATTAAATGTTAAGAAGTGTAGAATCATCAGTTTTGGTATAGACCCATCCCCTCCACATGCTGTATTGACAGCAAACCACTACAAAGTGAAAATGTAGGCATTGTGCTAGGTAAATGTGATGATAGTGCCCTTTCTTTTGACTGTCATTTGGCAACAATTATCAGGAAATCCTTTTAATTAGCTCAGCTAATTGTCAAATGAATATCATCAAAATCTAAAGAGGCAGTCACTCCCTTATACTCAGCATAGATCAAGGCAGTTCTCAAGTACAGTGCTCCCTATCTCTAAACATATGAAACACTTAATCTCCAAAGTTTCTAACCAAAGAAATCACAACTCCTTATATATTGTATTGCTTCAGAGCCTAACTTTGCCCGATTCCTATTTCTGGCCTTTTTAACTTTTGCTGGTTTATTCTGTATGATATTTCTTTGTACTTAGTATTATGAGGTCATGTCATTTGTTAAGTAGTCAATGAAAGGTTCTTACCTTAAAAATGTTTCCTGACTGTGTTGCTGTTTTAATTACAACCACGCTGTGGGCTATTACTGTTTTACCCGTTACTTTTTCAAGCTCTAGAAGTATTCCTTCCTCTGACCAGTATTCTTGCTTTTTCTTTCCTTCTTTTTAAAACAGGACGTACTTTTCTAACTTTATCATGCCAAAATAAAAGTGACCTTTACTTTTTCCTGTTTTCTGTGCTGCTTGAAACATTGCGTTTTTTTCTGATTAATGAAAGCTGTAGAGAATTAATGATTGACTGAACGCACTTTCGTCATGACATAGATCTTGATACCATGTGAATTTTTTTAGGGGAGACCTGCAGGGCAGGAGTCAGAAGCTTATAAAAGTATATTCAGTAGTAATAAATCTATTTAATAGTATCACAATTTAGATTTCAGAATATAAAATACCAACTAATTAAAAGTACACAACTCTTGCTTTACATAAGAAGAAAAGTTGTATAAACCAATAATAGCATATGATTAATGTGTATAAGTGTAGCATTGATGAAAGTGAGCACATTATTTCCGGAGAGATAACATTTGTACATGGGTTACGTAGGTTATATTTACTAACAATTTAAAGTTGCATTAGTAGCTACCAAGGGCAGTCAATTTGGTAGTTGAGTGGTCTAACTAAATGATTGCTAGCTTGCTAGGAAAGAAGGAATAGACTACATTTATTGTATTTTATTTGTAGTTGTTAACTGGGGCATACCACTGATCTCCATAGACCTTTTTCAGACTCAGCCCTTGAGCACTATCTGATTAAGTGAGTTGCTCAGAGTCACATAGTTAGGCAACAGAGACTGAGAGAATCAAACCCCTGACAACTGGACCACAGGAAACAGCTCCTTAATCCTATGCAGTAACTGCCAGAAATAAAGCACTAACATATATAGTAAAGATATTAGGTATGTAGTGGAGAGTTCTATTAGGAGATGCCAAATGACATCTATAGTCTGAAACTAGAGAGAAACAGAAAAAGAAAAAGAAAAAAAATGAGATTTGTTGATTAACTATACGTATAATTAAAATTGAAAGAAAGTGTGTGTGTGTGTGTGTGTGTGTGTGTGTGTGTGTGTGTGTGTGTGTGTGTGTGTGTGTGTGTGTGTGTGGTTTAAAAGACAAGAAGGTGACAAGAGCAATAGTGAAGTCAAAGCTCTAGAGGACCAGGCAAAGACCTTTACCTGAATTGGTAGAGGTAGTGGCTAGGAAGGAGCTAGAAAGCGGATGGATGGAAGTAGTAGTACCAGAGAGAATTAAATTAGAGTGGCAGTAATAATAATGCTGGGAGAGTAGCAATATTGGGGATATTATAGTAGTAGATAGATTAGCACAAGTGTTAGTAGTAGCAGTAGCAGTAGTAGTAATAGTAATAGTAGCAGTCACAGCAAAATAGTACTAGTAGCAGTAGCAGCAGTTCTAGTAGTGACAGTAGCAGTAGTAGCAGAAGCAATAGTAGTAGTAACAGTAGCAATTTTAGTAATAATAGTAGCAATAGTATTAACAGTTGTAGTAGCTCGAGTAGTAGTACTAATACTAGTAGCTGTAATAGTAAGAGTAGCAGTAGTAGCACTTGTAGCAGCAGTAGTAGTAACAGTATTAGTATTAGTAGTAATAGCTGTTATTGCATAATAGCAATAGTAGTAGCATTTGCAGCAGCAGTTGTAGTAATAATAGTATTAGCATTAGTAGTTGCAATAATAACTGTAGTAGCAGCAGCTGCAGAAACAGCAGTAGTAGTAGTAGTAATAGTAGTAATAGCAGCAGTTATAATAGTAACAGCAGTATATTAATGTTAGCAGTCGCAGTAACAGAGCAGCAGCAGTAGTAGTAGTAGTAGTAGTATTCATTGCAGTTAAGTAGTATGGTAGCTAAACTGCATTTAGTTTTTAATTGGATGTGACATCATTTTTATGTTTGATCACACTGAAGTATATGAATACATATCTATTAAATTAATGGATTTTGTTCTGTCAGTACAGAGTGTTAGATGATTTCTGAATGCAGACTACAAATACACCTTCCAAGCTCAAATAAATTATAGCACTGTTTTCATAAATCAGCATTACTATATCTAAACTAATTGCTGCACATTCATATGAACATTACATTCTACAAAGTGGTTAAATGCTATTTTTATTTTTCCCCCTTAGCTACTCCTCATCTATTGAAACTGTTCTCTCCATTTTCTGACCTACCTCTAGCTGTTCTTACTTTTGTTCTCTCCATTTTCTGACTTACCTCTAGTTGTTCTTACTTTTGTTCTCTCCATTTTCTGACTTACCTCTAGCTGTTCTTACTTTTGTTCTTTCCATTTTCTGACTTACCTCTAGCTGTTCTTACTTTTGTTCTTTCCATTTTCTGACTTACCTCTAGCTGTTCTTACTTTTGTTCTCCCCATTTTCTGACTTACCTCTAGCTGTTCTTACTTTTGTTCTCTCCATTTTCTGACTTACCTCTAGCTGTTCTTACTTTTGTTCTCTCCATTTTCTGACTTACCTCTAGCTGTTCTTACTTTTGTTCTCTCCATTTTCTGACTTACCTCTAGCTGTTCTTACTTTTGTTCTCTCCATTTTCTGACTTACCTCTAACTGTTCTTACTTTTGTTCTCTCCATTTTCTGACTTACCTCTAGCTGTTC
Source organism: Protopterus annectens (assembly GCF_019279795.1). Taxonomy (NCBI): domain Eukaryota; kingdom Metazoa; phylum Chordata; order Ceratodontiformes; family Protopteridae; genus Protopterus; species Protopterus annectens. The sequence goes on from NC_056744.1 coordinate 1,587,527,625, forward strand.
TTACTTTTGTTCTCTCCATTTTCTGACTTACCTCTAGCTGTTCTTACTTTTGTTCTCTCCATTTTATGACTTACCTCTAGCTGTTCTTACTTTTGTTCTCTCCATTTTCTGACTTACCTCTAGCTGTTCTTACT